>NC_133621.1:15755867-15925867 GCF_048593235.1 Sminthopsis crassicaudata | reverse complement strand
CCCACCCCCCCAAAAAATCCAAATGGGAATTATGGCGCCACCTAGCTGCGGAATCAAGTAGGGCTCACCAAGAAAGGCGATGGGTCCCCTGCCTGAGGGTGGACGAGTCGGAGCCGAGCAGCCCTGGCGGGCTGTAATGGTTGGGGTTTTGTGTATGGGACGCACCGAGCGGCTGCCGAACGCTCTCCCAGCTCCCAGGTCTGACATTCTCTGGCTATAAGGATTGTAAGTGATTACAGCTAGGCGCACCTCCGGGTGTCCCAGCTAGAATGGTTTTTATCCGCTCCCGTGGCCATCCCCAAGATCCGCCGGGAGACGGCTGCGAATCGGACAGTAATTCCGCTCTCACTCGAGTCACTTCAGAGATCTGCAAAAAACCAAGGAGGGAAACCCTCCGGCTGGGCTGTGGGCAAGAGTGGGTGTTGTTGTTGTTGTTGTTAAATAAAGCTTTTCATTTTTCCACATCGGCCCTGCATAGTTTTGTGTTTCAGATGTTCCCTCCTCCCCCCCCCCCAGATGACAAGCATTCCAGTATATGCTGAGCAAGTTAAAATAGATGCTAAATCCAATGTATGTGTGCGTTTTATACAATTCTCTCGCTGCACAAGAGAAATCGGAGTAAAAAAAGAAAGAAAATGAGTAAGAAAACCCAGCGCCAGCGACAACAACACAAAGAGTGAGGAGGTGTGGTCCCGGACTTGGCCCAGGCCGCGGTTGCCGCTTCTGTGGACACTTCCAGCGGAAAGGCCACGTCTGAATGAGTCCAGGAAGCCCCGATGGCCTTCCAGTAGGCCCAGGCCCGCCGCCAGCACTTTCTCAGCATGCAGGCACTCAGGGCTGCACCAGGCATCAGCTTATCTGGATAATTGACTCATCCTTCCTGCTGAGGATTTTCTAGATGTTGCCTTTGGAACTTCCTGGCCAGTCCTTTCTATGGCCATTCCTTCCGGAGGACAGCCAGTGTGTGCAACAGAGACAGCTAGCCCCCACACGGGTCCGACCTGCACACAGGTGGAGCCCCCTCAGCTCTCTCCTAGGCCCTGTGCTCCTTCCTTCTCCAACCAGATCCTCTGGTGAATCGGTTCACACCTAACCTGTCCCTAGCCTTTCCCCTTCTCCTGTGACTGATCTTGTCCCAAAGTCTCATCTCCGGAATATTCTGCTTCCTGTCCTCCTCTTAAACTGCTGAACAAGCTGTACAAAATATACAACTGAGCTCACTGACTTTTTTTGAAGTTATAATCTCTCACTGGGCCCTCACTGCAGCAAAGCATCCTTTACACAGTTTCTCACCATCTTCTCTCTGACATGTCTTCCCTTGTTCTCCTCCCACCCATCTGACCATTCCTTCTCTGTTTCACTTGCCAGATCTTCGCCCGTGTCATTCATCCTTGCGAGGCACGGTGGGGCTCCCCAGGCTCTGTCCTGGGCCCTCTTATTCCCCTATTATTTCTCTTGGTGATGGATCTCATCAGCATCCATGGCTTCAATTATCATCTCTCTTCGATCTGCTTGTCCAGCCCTAACCGATCTCACATTTCCGTCTTCCGTCTCCATCTTGGAGATGTGAGATTTCCTACTAGACATCTCAGATCCCCACAGACCTCTTAAATTCCACGTCTCTAAAATCGTATTCGTTGTTTTGCCCCAAACCCGATCCCCTCTCCTGAACTTCCCCATTACTGTTCCTCCCAGTCCCTCAGGCCCTCATCTCTGCTTCCTCATTTCCCTGACGTCCTCCAACGCTTAGCCAAAGCCCTCCCTTCTCCCTTAATCTTAGCAACTTCTTTCTGAGACGACCCCCAATGGAGCAAATACATGTACTCAATAGATGCACTTTGGCTGACTGACATTTGCCGGCTCGCAGGTCACACAACCCCTGTGCGTTCTAAGTAATTCTCTAAGACTAAGTGGAAATGTAACTTTCATTTGTGGAAGAATTTCCTCATCTGAGAGTTTCCCACCTCAGTAATGTCCCAGGTTCCATTGCTAGCTTTCCCCAGGACAGAGAAGATGTTCTGTACATGGCGAGAACCCAAAAACATCTGCTTTCACCTCTGAATTCCAAAGGACATTAGCTTCAAACTAAGACTTTCTAAGCCAGAGGCCCAGAGAGCAAGGAGTGCTGGGCTTGGAGTTGGAAGAGCTGGGTTTGGTTGTCTCAGATACTAACCAAATGCTCAACATCAGACAGTTCCCTCATCTATAAGATTAGATTTGATGACTTAAAGATCGGATCCAGCCCTACATCAATTAACTTCAAGAGGCACTCTGCTTTCAGGATCTTTTCTGGTTTAAACACACATATATTTTTCATTTTCAAAATGAGAAAGTAGCCCACTTGTAGACAGGGGAAACAGAGGCACGTAGATGCACAGAATAGTTCTGATGAGAAAGCGTCTGGGAAGTTCTCCCTCTGGCCGCACAGGAAGCCAAGGGACCACAGTTCAGGGCAGATACCAAGAGCCAGAGGAAACCAGAAGTCAAAAGCAGAGAATGCAAACAGTCAATGTCTGGGAACACTGGAAAGGGGTCAGGTCCAAAGGCAATCCAGAATCCGAGGAGAATGGCCAAGGCTCTGGGAGTCCACACAAGTGGAAGGGCCGAGCAACATGGCCAAGAGGCTCATGGTCCCAGCCTCAGACACTTTTCTCCGGCTGTCCCGAGCACAGCTTCCTCACCAAAAACTTGGCCTAGGCCTTGAAAAGTAGAATGAGCCATTAGCGGTGATTGGCTTGAGCTGAACATGTAGAAGCCAGGAGCGACAGTTGTTCCCAGGAACACAACTCTCTTGGCATCCTGCCTTCATACAACCATTCTAGAGATAATCATTGTTTTTTGAAACTCTCCAGCGATACTGCTACTCTCAAATCCCACATGGTTCCAGATAAGCTCTTCATATCCAACTGAATCAATGAATAAATGCACCTAACATAGTGCCTGGAACATAGTAGGTGCTTAATAAATGTTAATTGAATGAATGAAAAAGCATTCATTAAGCACTTACTAAGTTTTGAAACACATAGTATTAGAAAATAGTCCCTGTTTTCAATGAGTTCACACTGTAACTGTGGAAGACAATGTGGAAAAGTTAGCTACTATTCTAATGTAAGCCCTTTTTGATTTGTTTGGTCATTCATAGACAATAATGGACCAACATTTGTTTTTGTTTTTGTTTTTATTAAAGCTCTTTATTTTCAAAACATATGCATGGAGAATTTTTCAACATTGACCCTTGCAAAAACTTTTGTTCCAAATTTTCCCCTTCTTCCTTCCACTGCTCCCCTAAATGGCAAGTAATCCAATATATGTTAAGCATGTTAAAATATGTTAAATCCAATATAGATTTATACAATTATTATGCTGCACAAGATAAATAAGGCCAAAAAGGAATAAAAATGAGAAAAAACAAAATGCAAGTGAATAATAACAAAAAGAGTGAAAATGCTATGTTGTGGTCCACACTCGGTTCCCACAGTCCTCTCTCTGGATGCAGATGGCTCTCTTCATCACAAGATCATTGGCTTGAATTGTCTCATTGTTGAGAAGAGCCACGTCCATCAGAATTGATCATCTTGTGGCCATGTATAATGATCTCCTGGTTCCACTAATCTTACTTAGCATCAGTTCCTGTCAGTCTCTCCAGGCCTCTCTGAAATCATCCTGCTGGTCATTTCTTACAGACCAATAATATTCCATAATATTCATATACCATAATTTATTCAGCCATTCCCCAATTGATGGGCATCCACTCAGTCTCCAGTTCCTCACCACTACAAAGAGGACTATCACATTCTTGCACATGTAGATAATGGACCAATGTTTTAAAAATGTAAAACCCTTGAGATCAGGGACTATTTCATTTTTGTCTTTCCATCTCTAATGTCCCAGCACAGCGCCTGACAGAAAGGAGGTGATGAATGCAAGTTCACTGACACCCTTTGGGTCAAGAGAAGGTAAGGGGAGAAGCGGTAGACCCAATCATTTTTCAACATCCAAGAAATCACCTCAGTTAGGGATTCTTCATCTTTTTGTGCCATAGACTCACTTTCTCATCTCTTATAAAACAGGCTACAGTAATAATGGTGATGTCTACAGCTCACCACTTTATTGTGAAGACCCAAACTGCCAAGGGAACAGAGTTAATGGTACTATAGTAAATCAGATCTTTTCATCTTAGTTTCACCTGAGTTTTGGAGCATTCTCAACATTTGAAGAGATCAAAAATTCAGAAAGCCCACCAGATTTGGAGTTGGATCCAGTTTTAAATCCCATTTTCTGCTTATTTAGTCACTTTACCTCTATTGGCCTCAGTTTCCCCATTTGTAAAATAAACTCTCTGGCTCTAAATTTATGATATCATGAACAATAATTTCCCTACCTTTTCTCACCCTTAGGAAGGAAGGACAGAAATAGTTTTAAGTATTTACTATGTGCCAGGCATTGCACAAAGCACTTTACAAATATTTTCTTAAGCATCACGATGACCCTGAGATATTGGGAATGCTTTTATTGTCATTTTAAAGTTAAGGAAGCAGGATTACAGTTGTGGGACTTGTCACTCAGTTAACAAGTGTTTGAGGCTAGATTTAACCTCCAACCTTCTTAATTTTAGGCCTGGAGCTCTATCCATCATCCCCCTTAGTTGCCTCTTATACAGTTTTTTTTTTGTTTTTTTGTTTTTGGTACAAATGATTTGGAGCAATTTGTGGACACGTCAAAATACCCATTTCAGAAGTAACTGAAAAGAAAACTGGATTTCTGTGGTAGCATCTACACTGGCAGTCTAGAGAGCCCCCTGGTGTCTGTAATGGGAACACTAAAGAATTCACCCACTGAAGAGAGTGGGGATGAAACAGAGAAGGGCCCTCCTTGGGGGAAGGGGAGATCCGAGCTCGCAGAAGGAATTGTTCCCATTCCCACATGCTAAGGATGCTGCTGCACGTCCAACTCTTCAGGTTGATTTTTTCCAAATTGTTGTCAAGACAACCTTCCCATTTTCCACAACACGGAGAGAATTAGGTGTTACCTGGAGCCTGGACAGAAGATTGCTCAATTCTCCTCCATCGGTTATAAAACCCATGAAGTTACTATTTACATAAATCCCTATGGTACTGAACTCCACAAGCAGTTATTAAGCACCTGTTGTATATGGGGACAGTCTTCACCTCCAATGGTTGCTTAAATAAATGCAGCTGAAGGGCCTCTACGTCTCAGCGTGGTGACCTGACGACATCGCTAAACCAACACGCCGATTTGTTTCTCTTCCTCATAAGGAAAACCTTCTAAGGAGAGGATGGAGAAAGACTTGAGTTTGAATCTTTTTCTCTGACACTTATATAACCTCTACTTGAACAAATGACTATGTCTTTGTGTGCCTCTGAAAAATGGGGGAGGGTGGATTAGACGCTCTCTAAGGTTCCTTGCAGATTTCTAATCCTGTATTAAGGGGGGGGAGACAAAGTAGTGGTTCCTTTTGAGTAGGAACTCCTTTATAATGTCAAAAACTTCTGTACATTCACCATAGTTATTGTACTATTAGCTCTCAACTATATGTGACATATATATATATATGTATATATATATAAACTCAATGCCATTCTTGAATATATTTGTATTTTATTCATTGGACTATTTGCCTATATATGAAAAGTATCAATGCAGCTGCTCATGTTGAATGGATATGGTTTATTCAGTCAAACCAAGGCAAGTCTGTTTACTGCTGGATTCACATGAATTTAAGGACTTCTGGTAGTTCTGCAGATCTTCCCAGGGGCCTTCAGCACCATATAGAGTGGTACAGGGCAGAGCAGAGAGAAAGCCTTTATATAGCTCCTTACATATCAGGCCCTATGTTCCACCCTTTATAAATACCCCTAGTACAGATGGTGGTGGCCACCCCCATTCCAGAGATGGAGCCAAGGACTAAAATGGATGAGATCAGAAGTCGTAGAAAATCCATTTACTTTGCCATTTCATATAAAAGTGCTGTGTACATTAAGTCTAATGTGGAAGCTGAGGAAAGAAGGAGTGGAGGAAGGGAAGGGAGGAAGGAGGGGAAGGGGAGGGAAGAAAAGAAGAAGGTAGGAAGGAAGGGATAAAGGGGAAAAGGGAGAGATGGGAGGAAGCAAGGAAGCATAGAAGAAAGGAAGGAAGGAAGAAGGAAGGAAGGGAGGGAAGGAAGGGAATGAAGGGAAGAAGGAAGGAAGGGAGGAAGGGATAAAAGAGAGGAAAGGAGGGAGGGAGGGAAGTAAAAAAAGCAAAGGAAAGAAAGAGGGAATGAAGGATTTGTTAAGCACGTATTTTGTTCAAAGGACTGAGCTAAGTGCTTTACAAATATCACCTTATCATCCCAACAATCTTGGGAGGTCCTATTATTATCCCCATTTCACAGATGAGGAAACTGAGGTAGAGAGAGGTTAAATGATTTGACCAGGGCCATACAGGAAATTTGAGGTTAGATTTGAATTCAGGTTTCCCTGACCCGAAACCCAGCATTCCATGCACAGTGTTGCCACCTAGCAGCCAATTTGTTTTTTATTTTGTTGGACTTTGTATCATTTTACAGTATTTTAAATTCTTGATTAAATTAATTGGGTTTTTTGGGTTTGTTTCTTTTTAGCCACTCTGGGCTGACTTCAGGGTTGTTAGAACCCAAGAATAATTGAGACCCCACTTCCTTTCCCTGCACTTTAGCTCATGTGGTCTGAAACTGGTGATTCTATTCGATATTAATCTAAAACCCAACCACCAAGTGGGTTTGATCAGGGCTGTTGTAAATCCCACTACCAGAAAGCATGATAATAGCCAGTGTCACTGAAATTTATGTCTAGTTTTGAAACCCATTATCTTTGGGGTCTGTTGCATAGTGTGATTCACTGAATGGTCAAGGCCCCGGCTGAGCCAAGATTTCTGAGTATTGATTTTACAGTGTTATTACGGCAAACCAGAATCCTCATGCTTTGCTGGAACAACTCTACAAAAGCAAAACCAGCTTCAGTGTGCTCTGAAAGGGCACAGTGGTTTATGCCTTGGCTTTCCTTCATCATCGTCATCATCATCATCATTATTATCATCTTTGCTGTTGTTCTCATCATGTTGTTTTGCTTGACATTCTAAGGAAGAATCAGACCTGAAGTCTCTTCTCTTCCTCCCTCTAGGTCCTGCCCCCACATTAAACATAAAATCAAGAAAAGATCATGGCTGAGAGTTGGGAGACATTTTAGAGACCGCATTCTCCAGCCTCTTCATTTTGTTTCTAATTTAAAAAAAATATGTCTTCTTGATGATTGCCATTTACCAGTAGGCTCTCACAGAATGAACCTTCCCTTGAGATAGTGATAAATAATTAAATTTAAAAAAAATCACAGAAACATTTTCTGGGAACATCCAACCTTTCATTTTAAAGACAATCATAGACATGAGTATTTCAAGTCCTTAGTGGCCATCTAGTCCAACCCCCTTATCCTACAGTTGAAGAGACCAGACAGGGAAACTGAGGCCACACAGTAGGAGAACTATGGGTAGAGAACCGCTCTACGCCACACTCTACCACAACCAGACCTTCTTTGCTTGGCTGATTTCATAGAGGCAAAGTCAGTGACTTCAGAGAAAGCAAACAAAGTCTTGGGCTTCATTCACAGAGGAATAGCATCCGGGAACAAGGAGGTGATGGTGATGGTGCCCTCAGCCTACCTGGGAAGCACTGGATTTATTTCTGGGTACCATGTTTTAGGAAGGACATTAACCCTCTAGAATATCCAGAGGAGGTGAACCAGCACGGTGAAGAGCCTTGGATCTAAGATATAAAGGGGCTTGGGAAAATTGAAACCCCCACCTCGATGAAAGGAAATACAGGAGGCCCGGGTCTCCCCACCGAGTCTCTTAAGGGTATAATGTGGTGTGTCCACTAACAGACTCCCCAAAGGGGAACTTCATTAGAACTCAATAATAAGTGAAGAAGACATTGTTCTGGGGAGAGGCCTTCTGGGTGTAAGGAGACAGTATATCCCCTCAATCTCCCCCACTTGAGGGAGGGGAAGGTTGTGCACCAGTGGGCCTTATCCCACCTGCTTAAATGATTGAAAGCCCATTGAGCAGTGTAGCTCACACATCGCACCTTGCATTAGGGCTTATGATCATCCCTACTAGAAAATCCCAACCCACCAGTCTAACCTTAAGTAGTCAAATGCCCTCTGGGGACCCTGACTTGTCACTGAGAGGTGGGGCTTGGAAAGTGGCCCCAGTAAGGAAACTGGAAATGTTTCGCCAGAGAAGGGACAGATAGAAGCCTTCAAGTACATGAGGCTCTAGCTCTCTGGGCATAGACAGAACCAGGATGAATGGAGGGCACTTACAAAAAAGTAAATTTAAATTTAATACCAAGGGGAAAGGAACTAACTTCCTAAAAGGGATCCTAAAATGGAAAGGGCATCTTCCTCCTTTTTTTCCTTCCTCTCACCCTCTTCTCTTCTCTTTCCTCCTCTTCCTTCTTTCTCTCTCTTTTTTCAAGAGTCAATTGGGGTTAAGTGACTTGTGCTAGTGAGTGTTAGATATCTGAGTGTGGATTTGAGCTCGGGTCAGTGCTCTAGCCCCTAGCTCCCCCTCACTTAAGTTCGTTCAAAGTAAGGTCATCATCAAACTCTTAGCTCCAAGGACCATTTTACATGAATAGAAAACCAAGGACAGAGACAGTGCAGCAATGTGTCTTTGATATCTTTTATCTTTGATAAAGTTACATATTGCAAAGACTTCACCGATTCCTCTTTGAATTCTGTTTCCAACATTAACATCCGCTACTGATGCTGCCCGAGCGACACAGCCCTGGAATGAGCAGAAGCCTCATAACTGAGCCACCATAAGTGTAAGCTTTGGGGCGACACAGTCGATGTTCACACTCTCAGAGGCTCTGAGGCAGATGGGACCAAATGAGTTCCCTACAGACAGGTCCTCATCAAAGTTCTGGGAGCTCCTCTGGGGGTTTCTTTCCCAGAGTCCTTTGAGCTCCACAGCAAACCTTGCTAGAAGCTAGCGTGGATACTCGAGCTGTTCTAATAAAAATGGTAACTAGAAAAGATATTTTATATTCATGGAAGAAACGGTGACTTCGACACCTCCCAGAACAGTGTCATCACCCCCAAAAGAGGTAAATTTCAGGTAAGCCTAAAGGGCAAAAATGAACACTGGACCAATTAATGATTTTCCAGTGCAAGTGCCAAATGATGTCCCTGAGGAAGATGCTACTGATCAGCAGAGATACTCTTCTGAAACCTGGTCACAGAGAGGCTCTGATTTACATGAACGGGACAGGTCTATCAGTCAACATAATCAATATTAAGTACTTACTATGTGTCAGTTATGTTTATGACCAAAAAAAAAAAACTTAAATATGATCAGATCAGAGATGGGGAATACCTGAATATCTATGTATATATTTACACAGGCTGTCCCAAAAGTCTCAGTGCAGCATACTCTTTAATAATTTGGGATGTAGTAAAATGTATGGGATTGCCTGTCATCGGGGGGAGGGAATAGAGGGAGGGGGGGTAATTTGGAAAAATGAATACAAAAATAAAAAAATAAAATAAAATAATTTGGGATGTACATGCATGCAGTTTATATGTGCGAACACACATATGAAACTAGGTGATGCGCCAGACAGAATGCAGAGCCTGGAGTCAAGAAGACCAAAGTTCAAATCTAGCCTCAGATACTTATTAGCTGTCTGACCTTAGGCAAGGCATTTAACTTCTGTCTGCCTCAGTTTCCTCAACAGCCCAATAGGGATAATAATTGCACCTACCTCCAGGATTGCTGTGAGAATCGAATGGGATCCTATTTGTAAAGTGCTGTTATGCTTACCAATTTAAAAATCCTTTTAAAGAAATCTATTCAATTAGAGGCTATGACATAGTAGATAAAGAATTGGATTGAAGTCAGGAAGACCCGATTTCCATATATTTCGAATTTTTACAGTTGCATGACCCTGGGCAAGTCTCCTTAAATTTATATACTAAATTGTAAATGGGTCTTCATCAGCTTTGGTAGACAGAATTTCCACAATGGGAGTTCCTTCCCCTAAGGTAATCATAATTCCTTCCTGTGTTTCCAGATTTTAAATCAGTTACAAGATGAGCTCTCCCTAAACTCTTTTATTTGGTCTACAGAGGTTCCTTTCTGGACAGAGCTTTGAGAAGCAATCCATTCCTCCTCGAGTGGCTCTCTGCCCAAAAATCTAGCCAGGATGAGATCATTGTGGAGATTAAGCTTTTGGATGAGTAATTACTTTTTCTTTTAAAATTTGGAAGGGGTCTGTGACATCAATTTTCAAAATGTCAATCCTCCATTTACCTAATTGATTAACATCTTCAATGATGTTATGGTTAGATGCCATTATCCATACATCCTTTTGTATTGACATCAGTGTGTGGGGGCGTACGGGGTGTTCAGGGAGGACAAGGCCTCTGTGACAGGGCTTGCCCAGTCCTTGCTCATCCACCTTTGGTGGCCACCTGCCACCCAGCTCTCACAGCGACTCCAAGAAGCCGTAGCATGGGCGCAGCCACACCCTAGCAAACAGTCTTGGTCGTGGCAGATGGGCTGACCTAGATGAAACATGATTCACAGCCTCCAACCTGTTGGTGAGTTTGGGAGGTGGCTACCCCAAGCATGTGAAGACCCTCGGAATGGGCGGATGAGACGCTGTCCCAGCAGACACTGGGGAGCTGGGAGAATTTAGGCAGACTGAAGACACCGAGGCTGTCCACTGCACTGCGGGCCATTAACCCATTGTCCTGACTTTTTTCCTGATACTGGACTAGGATGATTATGGAAGAGAGTAACACTGACGACTGAGCAACTCTGAATTCTTAAACCCAATTCACAATTAAGTCAAGACATCACCTTGTGACATCACTGGCACTCTGAAATCAAAGTACAAACAAATTGGGTAATGTTTATCTCTTAAGTGTCACAATTCAGCAAGCATCTATTAAATAGCTACTGTGTACTAGGTGCTAAAGATTCAAAAACAAAACTAAAAATAATTCTCACTTCTACTGGAAAGGGAGAGGTACACAGGCACTGATAAATAAAAGATATACATCCAATAAATATTGCATGCCAGAGTAAATCCCTAACAATAAGCAGGGATTTGGAAAGTCTAATAAAGGAGACAGAACCTGATCTGAGCTTGGAATAGATCCCAAGGGGGAGAGATGGGGAGTAAAGGGGAGCATGGAGAGCAACCTGAGCAAAGAGCTGGAGAGGGTGGACCTCTAGCAGCCAGCCCAGCAGTGGGTGATGACGGCAGAGAAAGGTGTGGGTGGGAGTTAAAGAAGGAAAGAGCAACAAGATTTGGCAACTGATCAGTCAGAAAAGGGGAGAGAGAGGAGAGCCAGGATGACTCTGCAGCTGAGAATCTAGGGAACTGGAAGGATGATGGCACCCTTTCTGGACTGCAAAAAACAAAGGATTTTAGAAGAGAGTTTATTAAGTGCCTACTATGTGCCAAGTACTATGTTACGTGAGTTGCAAATATTACCTCATTTGATCCTCACAGTAACATTTCTATTATTAACCCCATTTTGCAGATAAGGAAACTGAGGCAGTGAAAGGTTAAAATTGCCTAGGATCAGCTACTAAGTGTCAAAGGCCAGATTTGCATTTGGGTCTTCATAACTCCAGGCCCAGTGCTTTATCCACTGGGTCACCAACTTCCTGGATTCCTGGCAAGCCATTGAGTTCACTTTGGAGCATGTTAAATTTAAAAGGCCATTAAAACCTCCAAGGAATGATGTCACCGAGGGAGAATGTAAAGAGATGATGATCCAACAAAGGTCCTGAAAAGCCAAGAGGGCGGCATCCAGGAAGACTAGATGGCCAACAGCGTCAGGTACAAGGGAAAGGCCAAAAAGGACCAGGACTGAGTCAAGATCCTTGGATCTTGGTGGTGCCAGTGAGAGCCCTCCAGGAAGGCAGGGCACTCGGGATGACACACTTGGCCCTGAGCACCTCAAGGCTCTTAGTGAATGTTTAATAGCTGATTGACAGACAGGCTGTGAGGGACTGAGGAGCAATCGATTGCCTCCTATGCATCTGCTCTTAAAGAACTGGATACTGAGAAGATCTGGGTTTGACTCTGAGAAAAGCTATAAGACTTTGGACTCACTCAGTACCCAGGAAATAAGGGATCCATGGTCAATGGCCTAGGCTGGGGCTGGCCGAATTACTTCCCAAGTTTAGCGAGTCACTGAGTTTTATAACAATAAAATCCAATTATACAGGCACTCTCTACGTATACCCATACCAGAAATACACTTCTCAAGATTTCTTTTTACCTTTTTATGCTTCTCTTGAGTCCAATGTTTGGAGGTCAAACTTTTTGTTTAGCTCTGTTTTCTTCATCAGAAATGAATGGAATTCACTTATTTCATTGAATGTCCATCTTCTTCCCTGGAAGAAAATGCTCAGTTTAGTGAGACAATTTATTCCTGGCTGCATTCCAAGTTCCTCAGCCTTTTGGAATATCAGATTCCAGGCCCTTGGATCCTTTTTAATGTGGACGCTGCTAGATCCTGAGTGATCCTTCTTGTGGCTCCCCCATATCTGAATTGTTTTTTTTTTCTGGTTGCTTGCAGTATTTTTCCCTTGGTCTGATAGTTCTGGAATTTAGCCCCAATATTCCCTGGAGGAGTCACTGAGTCTTAGAAGATGTAGCAATGAAAAAGGGAAGAAGACCTGTTGAATGAGGCAGAGGAAACCAGAACATCCCATGGATCTTACTGAACCCCTACAATATATCTGGCCCCAAAGCAGCATGGGATAATAATGAAGGAGGCGAGTTGTTCCCTCGATGGATGCCTTCAAACTGAGGCAATACAACCACACAGCAGGTGCCACTCTCCTCCCATGACTTTTGAAGAAACAAATACTGGGTGTGGAATAAAGGGCTGTGGGTTCAAATTCCAGATCTGATCTCTAACAGGTGACCATCTGAGCTTCAGCGTCCTCGTCTATAAAAATAAGGAGATGATTTCTGGGATCCCTTCCAGTCTTAGATCCCAAAGATGAAATGAGTGGAAAAGGGCTGGCCCAATGGTTAGAAGATGTGAGTTCAAATCCCACTTCAGTCACTACCAGTGTAAGTAGATGCTTAGGCAACTCCTTAACTTTCTAGGGCCTCAGATTTCTCATCTGAAAAATGTGGAGGTTGGTGGACTCTGAAGTAAATCCCATTCGAGAACTGGGCTCCTATGTGAAGAAATTTGGGGAGTTTCCAGACAAAAATCAAGAGGATAGAGAACAAGGATGGGTTGTGATCTGTACTAGTGAAAAGAATCAAACATCAAGGAGATCAAGGAAATAACAAAAGTACAATAGGAACCATCCCTTTAATTTGGTCAGTCTATTTGTTCCCAGGTATTTCTACTCTTCCCACTCCCCTCCCTCACTCTTGTGTCAAAAGAGCCATCTTTAAAAAAAAAAAAAAAGCCATCTAATGTTTTGTTTCCTGAGGAATAAGGTAGCGATCCAATTCAACAGAGTTGGGATTAAGCACCCACTAAGTGTAAGGTCCTGGGCAAAACTCCTGACACATAAAACCTTCAATTAACTCTGCTTGGATCAGAGGCCTGAAATGATTCTACTCTTCTGTTAACAGATGCTCTTCCTTCAAGCAACTATGGCTCTTGAGGGAGAGGCTCAGGAAGTCTAAGAACAGTCGATTAAGTATTTTTAATAATAATTTTGATTTGTTCTAGGATATACTATAAGATATTTAATATGTATGGGAATGCCTGCCATCTAGGGGAGAGGGTGGAGGGAAGGAGGGGAAATACTCGGAACAGAAGGGAGTACAAGGGATAATGTTGTAAAAAAAAAAATTTACCTATGCATATGTACTGCCAAAGAAAATGTTATAATTATAAAAATTAATTAAAAAATAAAAATTAAAAAAAAGAAAATTTTGCTTATTAAAAATTAATTTTGATTTATTTTATTTGATTGGTTTGCTTGTATTTATTATTTTACTCAATTTATTGCATTAATTTTATGACTTTATAATTATACTAAAATTATCATTTTATTCTATTATTTAAGGTTCAGAAAGCTCCCCAGTATTACAGCTATTTATTTACATGTGAAAGCATTTATTTCCATCCATTTTTACCCACAAAGAGAAATTTTTTAGCAATGGGAAATGACAGAGGCAAAGATCCTCAAATTCTAGCATCCTCTTTCATAAGAGGAACAGTATGGGAGGACGAGACATGGACCACCAGGAAGCTAGAGAGTTATCCAAGAGGTAAGAAATTTGGGTGGAATGGGGTGGGGGAGAGGGATCAGTCCAAGGCTTCCCCTTATTTTTAATGAAGAAAGAGATGCAAAGCAGATGATCCAATGGAGAATAGCTCCACCTAGGTTTTGTGACAACTTTGCTAATTAAGCTTGATGTGCATGGTTTCCATCTTCATCTTGGATGCATTCTAGGCAAGATGCTTTCAACCCTTGGGAACATGTTCCTGGTTCAAACTGATTGATGCTAACTTTATTAGAAGGTCAAATGGAAGGATTGCAAAAGAATTGTACAACTTTTCCTAGGCTTTATATCAAGTGTCTGATTAGCGTGCTTAGCTAAATGCTTCCATGACCCTTGGAAAAACAGGATCCATCAAATGGAAGCCATTGAGGTACCAAAGTTTGACCTCTCTGCAACCCTCGGGCCTAGTTTTGGAAGAGGGCCCCTCTGATCTCTGTCCTGTCTCAGGTGTTCAAAGCAAGTGTTAAGTTTGGTGTGCCCACCGGCAGATGGGCTGGGAAAGGGGGAAAGAGTGCTCGGCTGCGAGCCCGATGAAAGGAGGGCTTTCTTCAGGAGAAGCCCAGGCTTGCAGGCAGGGGAGTCGGGCAGGGTGAGTCCCGGGGCAGGTAAGGGGCTGGGACTGGGGGCAGAGGAGAGGTGGGATCTCTCACCAGCCCTTCCCAGCTGCCGGGTCACACACCAGCGCAGTGTTAATTAGCTGAAAGCTGAGATCAGCTCTCCATGATGAAAAGGCCCCATACGCAAGCTAAGCCTGAGGTCCAGGGCCAGTGACGCAGGTGTCAGACACCAGAGCCTCCAGTTATTAAATATTCCTAATGAAATAATTGTTTGTTGAATCCCGGCCTATTGAAACATGCATGAAGTCAACCTTTGCCGTCATTCGGCCCTGTGTGAATGCCTGAGCTCCCCTCCCACACGGCCCCCACTCCCAAGGGGAGCAGGAAAGGGCTTCTGAGAACAAAGGCCGTGTTCACCTCGAAAAAACCAGGGATATTCCATGTGAAATTCAGGTTCATCTAAATCTGACTTTTTTGACTATTACTTGTGTCTCTGCTTCCTCACTTCCAGGGTCTAATCACTGGATTTCATGGGGAGCTCTGGAGAAATAAGGAATCAAGATGAAATCTGGGGAAATTACTCCATTTTGGAAAAGACCTGGGGACGTGAGGACCAGAGGTCAAGTAGAGAGAGGTCTGGCTCTAGCATCAGAGGAGCTGGGTTTGAATCCTACCAGTATGGCCCTGAGCTTGTTTCCTGAACAACTGTGCAGTCCCTTGTAGTTCTAGGTTTGTGGGTTATCTAGCCAAGAACTCAGAAACGATCCCTCCATGGTGGATTTTACCCTTAGTAATTGATGATTGATTGATCGTCCTGCTTAACTTATTCTGGGCAACATATTCCTAAAAGGAAGACTACTGCACTGACAGACTGGGCCGTGTCTAGAGCACGGCGACCAGGATACCGAAGGCTTCGAGGACATAACCCAGGAGGATGGGTTGGAAGAACTAGAGCTGGCCAACACCATAGAGTAGACTGCACGGTGGTCATCTTCCAGTATCTGAAAAACCGTCCTGTGGAGAAGAAAAAGGCTTATGCCCTTTACCCCAAAAGGTTTAACTGTAGGGGAAAGAGCAGGCAAGTTCTGGACCCACTTCAGAGATATAAAGAAACACTTTCTCCCAACTCAGTCGCCCCAAATCAGAACTTGGAGAGCAGCGAGGCAAAAACTACCCAGCGATTTCAAAATCAAAGTCACTATTTGGGTATTTATGAAGTCAGATGTGGAGGTCCCTTACTTCTTATATTCCATGAGGCCACGATTCAAACAACTTGGAAATGTAAGACTTCAATATTGATTCACCTGCATAGAGAGGGTATTTAGAGTCAATGAGCATTTTTAGAAGGTTTTTATTTGGCAACTTGAAAAATAATGGTATTTGGGGAGCTCGCCTGGTGTTTATTTTTCATCGCATACCTTCCAGTTTTATTACAAATGAATGAGGTCTGTGGCTTTTTGAGGCAGAAAAAAAGAAAAAGCTTGGTTAACAAGCTAATGTGGTCTTTGAATGCCTTTCTCCGGACCTGGGTCACTATAGAAGTGCCACAGGCAGCAAAAGGGTCACACTACCATGACACATTTGTCTTTTGAAAAACAGAATGTTTAAAGTTAACTTGATTTTTACACCTCATTACCCCTGCCCTACCCCCACTCCCATTTAGCTCTCAGTTTAAAGGCTCCCTTTATTTACAGTCCTAGGCCTCTATAAATCTCCAAGTTGAATATAGTAGTGTTATGGAGATTATTAGACTTTAGGGGCAATGAAATATTTATTTGGGGTTTTTTTTTAATTTTTAAAGCAAGTAAAAGAAAGTCAAGAAGAATGTCTTTCATCAACTCATGGCTCAAAAATGCAATGCTGAGCTCACAAACACTCGTGTACGAGCAGCCCAGTTTGGTGGAAAAAAACACAAGACCGTAAGTCAAGAGTTCAGGACTTTGGTTCCAATTCTACCATTTGACCGACTTCACGAGAACAGGCAAGTCACCAAATGTGCCCGAGTCCCAGCTGTCCTATTTGTTAAGATGAAAAGGTTAGATTGGAAGGTGGTCCAACCTTGGGCTGTTCCGCATCCAACTTTCAATGATTCCATGAAATATGCTCACGGGAAATGTACACAGTGGAAGTTTTGTTGCATCCCACCTACAAAAGAGCCTCTCCCCAGGCTTTGGGAAAGGCAGGATAATGGGGGTATTCGGGTAGGAATGGGTTTCTCTAGTAAAATTTTTAAAAGGTCAAAGGAAGTTCCATGGAGAAACGCAGGACTTGTGTGCAAAAAGACCTTTATTTTACTTAGTTCTTTGTTAACTCAGGGCTTGAATTTGGGGTCCTCACTTTACTCATGAGGGCATCTGCTTCGTCATTTGCAAAAAGAAGGAGTTGGTACTTGATTTCTAAGATTCTTTCCAGCCTTAAATCTTTTCTTCACGTGAGGGCACACACACACACACACACACACACACACACACACACACCATTTATTATTCCACAATGGCTCACATCTCTACCATTTCACAATTAATGGAAAGATATTGAAAATATAAAATCCCATGGCACTTAGTGACTTTAAAATTTTTTTTTTTGATTTGATAGACCAAAACAAATAAATAAATAACCTCATGGCCTCTTTTAAAACAATCAATTAAAAAGCCGTCTTGTGTTTTTTCCACCAAACTGGGCTGCTCATACATGTGTGTATGGCCTTTTTGAGCCATGACTTGATGAAGTAGCCAGAGAGACAATTAGATGGGGGATAAAGCACTGGCCCCAAAGTCAGGAAGATCCAAGCTCAAACCTGGCTTTCATCACTTAACCAGCTCCTTCACCTATCTCCATTTCCTCATCTTCTCAAAGAAGAACAAAGGTCACTGTGAGGGGGAAAAAGAGATCCTCTTGGTAAAGTACTTTGAAAACCTTAGAAGGCGATGTAAACGCCAGCTATTTCTAGTATTGTCGTAATAATAATTGTTATTATGCACCTCTCATGTGTCAGGCAGCTGCTGTGGGCTTTGGAAATCCTGGTAGGAAGAATGAAATAGTCAGTATTCTCTAGGAGCTAAGTTTCCCATCTACATAAAAATGATTTAAGATTCAGTAGAAGATATAAAAGGAAATAACCCTGACCAATGAGCTTTTCTGGTGATTAGCATTAGGCAAGGCATAAAACAGACAGGTGTGCTCACTTATATGATGGAGGAGATCCAGCAGAGAGTATGGGTCAAAGAAGCTCTCTGTGGAAGGTAAGCTCATCCAGGTGCTCCCGTTTGCAGATGTATTGTGCTGCTGACCACTGCAGAGCCTTCTGGAAGGGTTCTATACTTACTCTAATCATTCACACAGGAAAGACCAAGTGGATGAAGAATTTCTATTTATCTAGTTTTCAATATTTATTTGGAACAGATCCCTATAGAGCTCGGTCAACAGTGCTCTGGGATAGGAAATTTAGATGGACAATGAGCCGAGCACCCGGGGAGAATGGGAGGAGGGGAGGATGCTGGATTGCTTTGGGGAAATAGCAAAGTTCTTTTATTGCTACCAATCTTCTCAGCAAAACAAAGATGCATCTTTTCAACACTAATAATATCTTATTGATATTCTTATAAAATAGAAAGAGGAAGTATCCCTGCCTCCAAAATACCAAAATATATCACACTATAGCCAATGGAAAGGTACCATAGTGAACACGAGGAGGTTGTTCCATAACCAACAACTAACATTGAAGAATGAACGTGAAAGGAATGGGAAATAATTATGGGATAGCAAGCTAAGACGGGCCAGTCACATGGCAAGAGTGAGGGATGACCAGGGAACAAGCAGAGTGCTTTCTGGGTAATTCTGAAGAGGACAAGAAAGCAAGGAAGCCTTCAACATGTTGGATGGCCCTCTGTAATTTCTGGGAAGACTCAGACAGGGTTCACACAGGGTAAACAAGCATGGGTTGACTGATCATCAGAATAAATTTCCAAATTCAAGAGGCTTCAGATTCCTTAGAGGCTTCGAGCATACATATTGCTCTCCTTTCTCTAAAAAAGGTAAGCTTCCTGAGGACAGGGACTCTCTCCTTGGGCTCTAGATTGGATACCATGAATACCTCCTCCTGCTCCTTGCCCTCTCTGCAGACCTCCCTGACACTGCGGATCCCTTTCTCCTCCCTGATACTGCCTTCTCTCTGTGTTGGGGCACTTCTCTCGCCTGGTTCTCCCTCTACCTCTCTGCCTTCTTTGCTGGATCTTCCTCTCTAGGTGTCCCTCAAGTTTCTCTGCTAGACTCTTCTTCCTTTAGACTTCTTCACTTGGTGATCTCATTAATTTAATGAGATTTAATGACTATCTCCATAATCATGATTCTTAATCTACTTTTCCTGTCCCCAATCTCTCTGCTGACCTACAGTTTCACATACTTTTCAGATATCTTAAACAAGATGTCCAATAATAAATAAGCACGTTCCAAAATAAAATTCATTATCTTTCCCCCAAATCCTTCCATCTCTCCTTCCTTATTATTGTGAAAGGCAACATGATCCTCCCAGACCTTCAAGCTCATGACCCAGGGGTCTCCCCACTATCTCTCACCACCGTCACACCTCCCAGAGCCAACCTCTTGCCAAGTCCTATAGATTTCACCTCAGCTGAATCTAATAAGCCTCCTCCTCTCCTGACACTGCCCCTACCTGATGCAGACAGACCCTTATCACCTCACTTATCACGGGACTTTGCCAATAGTTGCTGGTGGATCTTCCTGCTTCAAGTCTCTTAGATTCATCTTCCATTCATTCACTAAAATTATTTTCCTAAAATGTAGATCCCGTCGTGTCACCTAGTAAACTCCAGGGCTTTCCTACAGTCTCCCAGAGCAAACACTTGTTTGCCATTCAAAGCCTTTGCTCACCTAGCCCTGGCTTTGCAGCTTTCTTATGCTTCAGTCTTACTCTTAGATTGTGACTGGTGTGTCTGGGATGTTCTGGAGTGAGACACCCCATCTCTCACCTCCCAGCATTCTCTCTGGCTGTCCCCCACGCCTGGAACACTCTCTCCCAGGCTCCAACTACTGACTTCTCCAGCTTCTTTTAAGTCCCAATCAACATCCCACCTTCTACAGGAAGCCTTCCCCATTTTCTCTTGATTCCAGTGCCTTCCCTCCATTAATTCCTATCTACCTATCATCTATGGGGAGAAAGAGAGAGAGAGAGAGAGAGAGAGAGAGAGAGAGAGAGAGAGAGAGAGAGAGAGAGAGAGAGATATTGTTTTGTATATATTTGTTGGCAGGTTATCTCCCCCACCTCCCGCCCCATTAGATTGTCAGCTTTGTGAGGGCAAGGGCTGTCTTTCACCTCTTTTTGTAGCCTCATTACTTGCCTGACACAAGAGACACCTAATATATGTTTATTAATACGTGTTTTCAAAATTAGTCTTGACTTTTCAGATTTCTCCTCTATTCCTCTAGCCCTATGCTTTCTCATTCTGAAAGATCCCTTTGCCCAAAAGCCCTCTCCTCCCATTGCTGTCTTCCTCCCAGAACCTCCCTCTTGAAAATGGGACAAGGCCGGCCATGTTCATGCCTTTACCATTCTCCTAGCTGTGCTTATGACTCCTGGACTTCACTGCAACCATTAATGCAGATTCTCTCTCTGTCTCTGTCTGTGTCTCTCTCTCTCTGTCTCTGTCTGTGTGTGTGTGTGTGTGTGTCTCTCTCTCTCTCTCTCTCTCTCTCTCTGTCTTTCTCTCTCTCTCTGCCTCTCTCTCTCTGCCTCCCTCTCTCTGCCCCTCCCTCTCTCTCTCTCTCTGCCCCTCCCTCTCTCTGCCCCTCCCTCTCTGTCTCTCTCTCTCTCTGTCTCTCTCTCTCTCTCTCTGTCTCTCTCTCTCTCTCTCTGTCTGTCTCTCTCTCTCTCTGTCTCTCTCTCTCTGTCTCTCTCTCTCTCTCTCTCTCTCTCTCTCTCTCTCTCTGTCTCTCTCTGTCTCTGTCTCTCTCTCTCTCTCTCTCTCTCTCTCTCTCTCTCTCTCTCTCTCTCTCTCTCTCTCTCTCTCTCTCTCTCTCCTGCTTTTTGAGTCCAGTCCTTCTACTCCCAAATATAAGCTCCCCAAGAGCAGGAATTGTCTTTTTGCTCCAGCGTCTAGCCCAGTGGTGGTCACATAGGACACTTAATAAAAATCAAATGCGTCAAATTAGTTCTTTTTTATTTTCTCCTTCCACTCTTAAAGCAGCTATTTGCGCATGTGTATGTATGTATGTGTATATTTTGCTGATAGTTCCTTTCCCTCTTATTTAAAAGAAATATCATCAAGGTATTTGATTCAAATTCAGCAAAGCTGAAACCAGATTTCAATTCAACAAAACTGGATTTTTTTTTAAATCAAATAATTCTAGTATTTTTAAAAAGAGAAAGGAAAACTGCAGTAACAGCAGGCCACAAGGACAGAGCTGGCGCCCATCCTTCTCTCACAGTTAGGGGAGTTTTCCTGACAGAGTGTGGATGAAATCATGTCTAAAGATTTCCTTCCTATTCTGGGGCTCTGCTTTTCCAGTGATCGAAAGACCTCCCAAAAGTCCATTCATTCTCCCTCTTCCTTCCTTCTGAAAGTGAGTCACAGAGACCATGTTCCAGGACAGAGAGAACCACGTTCCCCACGAGGAATTTGGCAACTCTGTCTGGTACCCAAGAATGCACAGGCTGCCTTAGTTTTCTCATCTACTCCAGGTGAGATGCAATACAAGGCACCCCCAAAGACCACCACAAGAGGGCAGATGGACTACAGCCCGGAGAGCAGAACCCCTTCATTTCTCCCTTCCTTCCTTCCTTCTTTATTACAGACCACAAACTTCAAGGAAACGATGTATTCCAGAGAAACGCTGCTCATACAAACTACCGTGTTTCCCCGATAATAAGACACTGTCTTATTATTTTTTTGGGACTAAAAAACACCAGAGGGCTTATTTTCAGGGGAGGGCTTATTTTATCCTCCATCATGCCCCTTTTATCCTCCATCATGCCCATTTTAGCCTCCATCATGCCCCTTTTAGCCTCCATCATGCCCCCTGAGTGCTTATTTTATTCTCCATCGCTTACTGAACTTACCGAGTTTTTAGATGGTCCTGTCTCAGCTCTACTCCGCGGTGCTGCTCTCAGTAGCGCCAGCAAGCAAATCACCAGGGAAGAAGAGGATGACGCGCTCACTGCTGCAGCTCTGATTGGATGCAGCTCGGAGCGCGACGTGCGTTTCACCCGGGAGGGGAGGGCGGCGCTGCTTACTGAAGGTACCGCTACGCAGCATATAGCGCAGGGGAATCACCATGATGACCGTTTTCATAGTAAGTTCGATAGGGCTTATTTTCGGGGGAGGGCTTATTTTAGCGGAATATTAAAGAGTATGTGGGTGTCTTATTTTCAGGATAGGTCTTATTATCGGGGAAACACGGTATGTACATTATTTTAGGAAAGCAACTTATTATATTATAAACAAGAATTTCATCCAGGTAGCATTTCTGGCTTTTCCCTTTTTCATTTAATTCTTAAAAACTATTTTTTGGTAAGGATGAGTGTGGAGCCAATTGCATATGGTTTACTTCTGAGTTGACTTCATCCCTACCTGGTTATACTAAGCCCATTCCCATTCCCCCCAACTCTGTCTTTTTCATCTGCAAAGAATGGAAACTCCTGACTTAATATTTAAACCATTTCCCTTGTGTTCTTCTAAAGTAGAATTTGAAAAATTATGTCTACAGCTAGTTATTAATATCATCATTATCGTCATTACTGCTCTCATCAGTACTGTTACATCAGGCCTAGGATTTCAGCAGGGTAGGGAAGTCCTGGTGTGGAAACTCCCTACAGTAGAACAGTGGGAAAATGCAAGGTTTGGAGCTATGGGGTCCTATATTTGCCCCCCCCCCAGTCACTCAGTGGAGTGAATTTCTGGGTGTTGCTTCCTCCCCCTCAGCTCCTCATCTGCTGAAACAAAGGGAGGGGGCTGGGTGGGCTAGCCGTAAGCTGTCTCTCCACTCCAGTCTGCTCCACATGGGCAGCACGTCCATGGCTTATAGTTAGGGAGAGTTGTTGCCTGTGGCACAGGGGGTGCCCAGAGTCTCAGGGCAGTGTGTGTCAGAAGCAAGCTGCTAACTACCAGGCCAGCCTAGCTTCTAGCCCACTCCGGTGCCTCTCATCTAATTATATATGTATAAATAATGTTATTACTTCAGAGCCTCCAGTAAACAGTCTGGGAGCCAAGGTTGGCGTCTTATTTCAGGCAGCTGGGAAATGAACCAATTTCAGCGTTTTGAGCCTGGAAAGATCCATCTTCCAGGTTCCTAAACAGGGTGATGTGTGTTTCCGCTCCCAAGCAGGGCTCCCTTAAAAGACCCCTCTCCTCCGTTCTCATCCACAGCAAAAGGCCTGTCCTTTGAAAATAATAAACCAGGTAAATAGGAGGACACGGGGCAGTTTGTGTGGATGTGGAAAACTTCAGCTAAATCTGGCCCAACAGAATTTCCAATGAAAGAGGACATGCACACTTGCATATATACACAGACACCCACAGACACACATGCATGCACACAGGTGCTCGCACATCCCCATGCACACTCCCATGTATACACACACACACACACACACACACACACACACATTTGGGGTTATAGATTTAAAACTTTGGCAACCAACTAGTTCCTTCTAAATTATTCAGTTATTAAAAATGTTTCATCTGAACATTTCTAATTGTTTCATATGAGAACAGGAAATCACTTATACTAATGATGATAATTAGTATTTACCTAGAATTTTAAGGTTCACAAAGCATTTTGAAAATAATTATCTTATTTGACTCCTATGGAACCTTGGGGAAAATGGCTATGATTATCTCCAGTTTGTAGATAAGGAAACTGAGGCAGACAGAGTTTAAGTGACTTGCTCAGGCTCACACAGCTAGGAAGTATATGAGGCTGAATTTGAATTCGGTCTCCCCGATTTGCAGTCCAGTGTTCTGTGTACTCTGATACCACAGGGAAATCATGAGAATTCATAGGATCATAGATTTTGAGCTGAAAGGCTCTATTGAGTCCATGTAGGAGAAAACCAAGAACAAGGAAATATGCCCTTTGTCATGTATTAAGTATCTGTGGCAGAATTTGAATCCAGGTCTTCTGGACTCACTCCGGATTCTGTGTACTCTGCCTCACTTTGTATATGATACAGGAGCATCTCAGCTCTGTGACCCAAGTTGGAAGGGACAGTTCTGGGGTGCCTGTGGATCTTCCCTCCCTGAAAGGCCTCCACCCAGTACCTCCACAGAAAAATCTAAGCCCCTCTCCTTGGTTACTTCTGATCCAACTCAGACTGAGGAAAGATAATCAAATGTTCAAATTATGTGTCGGGTAAAAGTCAGTAGCATCTGAATGAGTACAGAAGGATCCGTGTCAGTGACATGGTCACGGTTTGAATCCTACCTTAGCTGCCTCTCTGAACCCCATCGACCTCCTCTGTGAAATAAAGGAGTTGAATCAGATCATTTCTTCTAGCTCTAAATCTATGATCCTCACCCCAACCTGCCGAGTGAAGTATTCTTGTACCTATTTTTCAGATGAAAAAGTAAAGCTCAAACATGCTCAGTGACCCCACGCTAAGATTACCTATCTAGTAATTTATCAGTCAGGATTTGAACTCGGGCCTCTCCTGACCCCACGTCCAGCATTCTAGCCACTGTATCATGGCAAATGAAAAAGACATGACTGCTACCCTTGGGAGAGAGAAGACACAGATACGAAGGACCATAATATCAGATAAAATCAATAAGTGGATAGATGTAGAAATATGAGCTCTGAGAGATCAGGGCAGGGAAGGACCATTCCCAAACTGGAATGCCATGGTGAACTTGCTCTATGGGAGGCCCAGAGCTAAATTTTGGATACTGGATTTTAACAGGCAGAGATTTAGGGGGGCAGAACTCCAGGCATGTTCCCCCACTGGCATAGAACTTAAACAGAAAGCTCTACTGTCCCCTCATCCCACACGCTCCCTCCCTAGCTATCCCTTGGGCCCCGAGTGTCCTACAGAGACCAGCTAGCTGAGAGGATCTCATCCGTACATAGAGAAGACATGAAAAA
Source organism: Sminthopsis crassicaudata (assembly GCF_048593235.1). Taxonomy (NCBI): domain Eukaryota; kingdom Metazoa; phylum Chordata; class Mammalia; order Dasyuromorphia; family Dasyuridae; genus Sminthopsis; species Sminthopsis crassicaudata. The sequence goes on along the minus strand of NC_133621.1, from coordinate 15,900,895 downwards.
CTTAAAGGTCGCTCCTGGTTCCATTTCCTATGATCTGGTATCATGGAAGCCCTGGAACCCATGGATCCGTATACATCAGAACATTTGTTCTTCCAAAGGTACGGAGGATTAACTGAAACAAGTGGGTTGAGGCAGGGTCATCACCCCCATATCACAGCATCTCAGAAGTGAAAAGTATCTCAGAGAATCAAGCAGAATTCCCTCTCTGTCACTCTCCCATCAAGATTTTTCCTTCCCAACTTACTGATTGAAGAAGATCCTCCTGACAGCAGCAGTAATTTAGGTTCAAATCTATAACAAACACCCTCATGCCCTCATCAGCAACAACAACAAAAAAATTAAGAATAGGTCCCATCTGAAATCTTACAGGGAGTTGAAATTAGTGCCCTGGATGGTCTGAAATGGAAGTAGTTTGGTAGGCCTGACTTATCTGAGCTATAGAAATCTCTATTTCTGTCAAACATTTATTAAGCATCTCGTACACTGAATACTGAGGATGCTAATGCTTTCGAGGAGGTCATCCTCTCATGCAAGGGATAACAAGCACCTAAAACAACACAGGTATAGGGTAACCTGAAGATAAAATCAGTGGGGAGGCAGGGGGCTTGAGGAGGAAGGGAAGATCTCTAAGACCTGAAGAAAGCCCAGATTTCAAGGAGTCACAAGGGAGGAGAAGAGACAATGTCTGTTAGAATTACTGATAGTAGTCTGTCTAAACAACAAGTTCCCTCATGCAGCTGAAGTGCAATTAAATTTACCAAATTTATTCATGTAACACTTTTCAGATCTGCCTGTCTTGTTCCTTTTCACAAAAATAAAGCTACATCTAAATAACACACTAAACATCAATTGTTCATGGGTAGACCAAGTCAATATAATGAAAAGACAATTCTATCCAAATTAATTTACATATTCAATGCAGATTAAAGTACTAAAGAACCAGTTTATAGAGCTAGAAAGAGGCTAACAAAATTCACCTAGATGAATTAAAAAATTAAGAATATCAAAGGAATCAATGAGGAAAAAAATGTGGTCTAGCAGTACCACATCCCAAAGCATATATCATCAAAACAGTATTATTGTACTGGCTAAGAAATACAGTGGTGGATCAATAGATAGAGTAGGTTCACATCACATTATAGTAAATCACCATAATACTCTAAGATTTGATAAATCTAGAGATCCAAGTTTTGGGGATAATTCAGCATATAACAAAAATTCGCTGAAAAACCTAGAAAGCATTTTGGGAAAACCAGGTAATTGACCAGTTCTCACACTGTATACCAAGAGAGTCAAAATGGGTACATGATTTACACCTAAAGAGTAATATTGTATGCAAATTAGAGGAACTATGGGATAATCCACCACATATACGGATAAGGGAAGAATTTATAATGAAGCAAAATAGAGAGAGGAGAAATTAAAAAGGTTTTGTACAAACAAAACCAATAGAGTCAAAATTAAAAGAAAAACCAGAAACAAGAAGGAAAGTTTCTCTAATAAAAGCCTCATTGCTCAAATATATAGGAAATGAGGTCAAAATTATAAAAGTAAAAACAATTCTCCAATTGATAAGTGGTCAATTTTTAGAATAAAAAAATTCAAATCTACCTAGAGTCATACGAAAAAAAGTCACTATTGATTAGAGAAATGCTAATTAAAACAACTCTGAGGAACAACTTCACACCTATCCAATTGGTTAATATATCAGTAAAGGAAAATGACAAATGCTGGAGGGGATGAGGAAAAATTGGGACACTGATATATTGGTGGTGAAGGTGTGAATTAATTCAATCATTCTAAAAAACAATTTAGAGCTCCACCCAAAGGTTTTTAAATTGAACAAACTCTTTGACCCAGTAATGGCAAAAGTAATAATATGTACAAAAATATTTATAGCAGCAAAATGGCAAAAGTAGCCATAGCAGCTCTTTTCCGATGGCAAAGAATTAGAAATTGAGGGGATGTCCATCAATTAAAGAATCAATTAAGGAATACTTGAACAAGTTGAGGTAGAAGATTGTGGTGGAATATTGTTATAAGAAATGACAAGAAGGATGGTTTTAGAAAAATGTGGGAAGATCTGTATGAATTAATACAAAATGAAATGCACAGAACCAGGAGAACATTGTATACAGTAACAGCAATGTTGTTAGGATGACCAACTATAAAAGACTTGGCCCTCTCAGCAACAATTATCCTAGCTAGTTCCAAAGGACTTAGGATGAAAAATGTTATCTATTTCCAGAAAGAGAATTGATGAACTTTAATTGCAGATTGAAACATGCTCTTTTTTTTCATTTTCTTTATTTTTTCTTTTTATTAACATGGCTAATACAGAAAGCATGATTTCCAGTGTGTAATTGATATTTTGTTTGCCTTCTCAGTGGATGGAGGAAGAGGGAAAGAGAATTTGGAATTCAATTTTTTTTAATGTTAAAAAAATATTTTTTTAAAAAATAAAGAAATGTGTTCATAAAGTAGGGAAAGCTAGTTTTCAAGTCCTAGGATTTTAAAATAGCATCAGCAAATGACACTCCCAAAGAGGGTACACATGTAAATAAATTTCTCTGTGACTGAACTCACACCTATGCCTTCTCTGACCAAAGTTGTTCTCCCTAGGTCATGTCTTCCCTATCACGATGTAAGCACTCTTTGAGGGGCAGGAATGGACTTGATTTTTATATGTTTACATCACAATGCTTAGACATAATAAACCCTTAACGAAGGCTTTTTTTTTTTTTTGGCCCATTTTCTGTCATATATGTCTCACGTGAGTGAGGATTTTTTTTTTTTTTTTTTTTTTTGGTCTTTCTTTATATTCCCAACTCTTAGCAAAGTATCTGGAACATTGTTGATTTCATATTCCAAAAGAGAGGAGAAACCCAAAACTTGCATCCTAGAAATGGTGACAGATATTTTGTTTTTAATCTCACTTAATAAACAGGAAGCATTTCCTTTATTCTGCGAAACTCTTTCCTAGCCTCACGTTGTACTGGTAGGGCCATATGTCATGCCAGGCCAGGCTCCAGGGACCAGGACACAGCACTGGTGTGACCACAATTAAACCTTGTTTCCTTTCCTTAAAACTAAAGTCGATAAATCATTGGGATGGGTGGGAAGGTTATTTTCACATTTTCTGTTCTTTTCTAAATGAGAACAAAAAAATCAAACTGTGGGTGAGCATTCACACTTAGCTTCTTTACAGGATAGAAAGGAAATCTGTAGGGAAGAAAAGGTGATGAAAGTGTTTTTTTAAAAGGACTCAAGGACCTTGGGACTCAAGAAGTCTTGGATTTAGGAGATAGGAATGCAGGGAATCCCACACAGAATCCAGATGTTAGAGCTGAAAAGGATCTTGGAGATATTTTAATCCTGTCTTTTTTACATTTTACAGATGAGGAAACTGAGTCACATAGAAAAAGGACTTGCCCATATTCAACCAGTTAGTAAGTGCTAGGGGCTTCTGTCTCTTTCTACTTGGATACTTTATTTTTAAAAATCTGCTTCACTTTTCTTTTTGAATATTCCAGTCCCTGAGCGACTTCCCTTATTCTTCTTTAAGAATCCTCAAAAACAACAAAACCCTATAAAATAATCTATGTGAGGCTGACTAGAAAAAGCATTAAAAAGTCCTTTCTTATTCCTCATCACCTTGTAGGCACACATCTCAAAGAGCTTAAAGTCCAAGATGCATTGGGGTCAGTATAAACTCACACATGTAAAGAATGCTGGTGGCAATTCATGCCTCAGACATGGCTAGAAATAGTCTCTCTTCTTCTCATATGTTCTATGCTAACCCTGGAGGCCACTTCGCACCCCAAAGTCCCCTTCATTGTCACTAAGGTTTCACACACAATGTCTCTCTAATCTTTTGCAGTAATGGCCTTAGACTAATACAAATATTTCTGCTAAGTTCCATTTAGTAGACCTCAGAAATTTTCTTTTAAAAGAAATCTCCTTGTACTCCTATATTTCTGTAAATAAAGACTTTTACATTTTTTCTGGGTGCATATACTATTCCTTCTTTAAACAAGTTTTGATGAGAATAAGGTTCCATTATTACCCGTTCTCCATCCCCACCCATTTGCACTGAAATACTTCTTTTATTCATGTCTTTTTTTTGTGTGTGAGATAATTTGTTCCATTTTACTTCTCCTTATCCAGTTTTGCCTTTTAAGATCATCTCATCATAATCAACTCAATCCCATCCCTTCTATCTATATATACTCTTTCAGACTACCCAATTATTAAGAGTTACAGATAATGTTTTCCTACATAAGAAGTAAACAGCTCAACTTTATTAAATCCCTAATGTCCTTCATGTTTATTTCCTTATATTTCTCTTAATATTTGTAAGTCAAATTTTCTGTTAAAGCTTGGTCTTTTCCACAAGAATTTCTGAAAGGCTTTTAGTTCATTACATATCCATTTTCTTTCCTTGCAGGATTACACTAAGCTTTACTGGGTAGGTTATTCTTAGTTCCAAGCCCAATTCCTTTGTTCTTCAGAATATCATGTTCTATGCCCTTCAGTCTTCTAAGGTAGAAGCTACTAAATCTTGCATATCCTAACTGTAACTCCACAATTATTCAGCTTGTTTCTTTCTGGTTGTTTGTAATCTTTTTTCTTTGACCTGGGAGCTTTGAAACTTAGCTATAACGTTCCTATGAGTTTTCATGTGGGGATCTGTTTCAGGTAGTGATCAGTAGATTTTCCCAACACCTATCTTTCTCTCTAATTCTAAAATTTCAGGGTAATTTTTCTTAATGATTTCTTGAAATATAGTGTCTAAATGCTTCTTTGGGTCATAACTTTCTCCATTTCAATTGTTTTTTCACACTCTTTTTTTTTCATTTTTAAATATTGGGTTTTTTTTCTTGATGTCTTATGAAGTCACCTTGTATAATTCTAATTTTTAAGGAGTTCTTTCTCTCTTTCTTCCTTTCTTACTGAGGCAGTTGTAGTTAAATGATTTGCCCAGAGTCACACAGCTAGGAAGTGTTAAGTGTTTGAAATCAGATTTGAACTCAGGTCCTCCTGACTTCAGGGCTAGTGCTCTATCCACTGCACCACCTAGCTGCCCCTGAGTTATTTTCTTTGGTAAGTTTTTGAATCTTTTTTCCATTTGGCTGACTTTATTTTAACAATTTGTTTGTTTGTTTGTTTTGTTTTGGGGTTTTTTGCATTACTCATTTATTTCCCCAACTTTTCCTCAGTCTCTCTCATTTGGTTTTTAAAGACCTTTTTAAGCTTTTCCAATACCTCTTTTTGTTTTGTGACATTTTACATTTTTATTTGAATCTTTATGAGAAGCTGTTTCTGACTTTGAAACCTGATTTTCTCCATTACCATGCTAACTAAGGTCAAGTTTTTCTTCTTGTTTTACTCATTTTTAATGGTCTATTTCTGGATTGTTTCATGTTAGAATTTGATTCTGCTCCAGAGGCAGAGATGTCTCAGGCTTCAGGCTTTTGTACCTGTTGTTTTCTGAGTTGTACCTGGAGTCCTCTGACCTCTTGAATCATCCAGTATTCTATAATCCAAGGCCAGGTGTAATCACTGCTCCTCTAACTCATGCCTTGGTTTTTGAGTGATCTCAGATTTTTCCCTGAACTCTGACCATGGTCCTCCGGTCATGCCATCACAAACACTCTCAATTCTCTGTGATTCTAATTGTGGCTACAAGCTTCAGCTCATCTCTCTGCCTGAAATCAAAACCAGGGATTTTGTTTTCCTGTGAGTGACCACAGCTGGCAGTCCCCAATCCCTTTGAATGCACTTACCAGCATCCTTCTCATTCACAGCCTCAGTCTGGGACTCTATCATCACCCTTGGGCCTCCATCTAGTACCAGCAGAGGGAGGCTCTTCAATCTTCCCCTGATCAGCCATCTGACTGAAGCAGAAGTTGCCACCTGCAATCTGCCTTCAGGACTTATTGATTATTGAGCCAACTCTGCCTAGAGCTATTTGATCTATCCATCAATCAGACCAAGTCATCACCCAAGGAGGTCAAACCTTCCTAACATACTCCCACATTGTCTCAGACTAGACAACTACTTGAGCCTGCCTTTTAATTATTTCTGCCACTCTAAAGCATTATTTTAAATTATTTGTGGGGAATTTGGGAGAACCAAATCATTTCCTGCTTTATTCTGCCATCTTCCCACAATTCTTCCCTCAGAATTTTCATAGGCCATTTTGTTTAATTGTCTCTCTGATTTTTCCCTTTGAAAACTAAGTTAGTTTTTGCAGTTTGACATTGTTGTTCATAGAGCTGCAACTAGGATGGGGTGACTAGAATTTCCCCCAAAAAATCAAAATTTAGAAGAGCATAGACAGCCCTTTCAGTGCTTTAGCAGTACTGAAACTAGGCTTGGCACCTAATTAGCAAGAATAATTAACTAAAATAGGAAGATTCACAAGGTTCTTCCCCACATTGGCTGAAATCCAGATACATTCTATCTTCTGTCTCTGCCAGATTTCAGTTTGTGCTAGCCACAAAAATGTCTAGTTATAGATCTTCATCATTGAGCGATCATTATGCATGGATTAAGTGCCTACTATATACCAGATACTGTACCAGGGAGAAAGGATACAGAAAGAAAAATCAAATAGTCCCTGCCCTTGAGGAATTTACAATTATTTTCATTCTAACTGGACAAGTCATTTTGCTTTTCTGGGGCCCTTTCCTTCTCTGTAAATCAAGAATTTATTAGGACTTTGTGTGTCGTACATTATACTAAATGCTAAGATTACCAATATAAGCAAAAAGAAAGACCCCCTGCCTTCTAGGAGATTATATTTTAAATGGAGAAATGACACATAATAGGAAGCTGGAAAATGGTATTAGACTGAGGGGAGAGAGAGAAATACACCAGTGGGAGGAAGAAGTCACAGTGGCAGAGGAATCTTCCAGGCTATTGAGGTCAGATAGCAAATTCAGAGCAGTCAGAAGCAGAGCCAGAGGCTAGCATGGACTCTTCCTCCAAATGGAGGCTCTGGGAAGAATTCATCAAGGAGAAAAAGGTGACAAAGGTAGAGGGATCTTCCAGAGTGAGAAAGTCAAAAAAAAAATTAAGATGTTGAACTAGATCTCTAGAGTATTTTCCATTTCTAGATTTATGATCTCAATAATATTAGTAATGGCTACATTTTTTATTGCTAATTACCTATGGAACTCTGGGACCTCTTTGTACAAAAATATTTACAGCAATTAGTTTTGTAGTGGTTAAGAACTAGAAATCAAAGGGATGGGTATCATTTGGGAATGGCTAAATGTACTGTGGTATCATTGTGATGGGAAATATTGTGCTATAAAAAATGACAGCCAAGATGATTTTAGAAAAACCTGGAAAGACTTACATGAACTGATGCATAGTGAAATGAACAGAGGCAGGAGAACATTGTACACATTATACATGAATAACTGTAAATAACTTAATTATTTTGAGCAATACAATGATCCAAGAATTCCTAATGGTGAAGTATACTATCCACCTCTACACAAAGAACTGATAGTGATTGACTATTTTTCATTTTCATTCTTTTTAATATGAATATTTCTGTACAAAATGACTAATATGGAAATGTTTTACATAACTACACATGTATAACCTGTATCTGATTGCTTACTATCTCAAAGGGGGAACGGAAGGAGGGAGGGATAGAAATTGGAATTTAAAATGTTAAATAAAAATGTTTGTTTTTTTTTTTAATTTGGGGGAAAAGAGCTCAAGGTAACCCGATATAATTCTTTCATTTTGTAGCTCAGGAAACTATGACCCAAATATGGGATTCGGGGTAGCACAATTAGTAAGTTCCAGGATTCCAGCTGTCCCTGACTCCAAATCCTAAGCTCTTTCCTCATATCTCATCTGCTTCTTCTCCTGGCAGTGACTGGTCAGGTTGGGTTCATTCTGTGTTTTTAGTAATTTACATTCTTTAGTTTATTCCAAGGAAGGTATGAGTATCCTCTAGGCTATTTCCTACCAATTGAACTTGTCCTTTTCTGAAATGTGAGTGGGTTCCAGAGCAATAGTCTCACTGAAAGGGGAAGCAGGACACTTCTGATGTAGGAGGGAGCTCATTCAGCCACAGAATATAAAACTAGGTATAGATCGAAATGAAAAAGAAAGTTCCTGCCTTCCAAATATGTTGGTAGATCACTCTAGAAAGTTGACTACCATTTCAGCAAGTTAAAAACAAACTAAGGCACTGGTATTCAGAGCTCTTCACAGTCAGCCTCTTTGACCTTCATACCTCTGCAGTGAGATTAAGAAATTATTCTACTCCTGCTAGATGAATAACAGTGAAGCCCCTTCATCTTAGCTAATTTTCTATTAATATTCAAAGTTACTTCGCTTTAAAACAAGGACATGTAGCTTCATCTCAAATTTAGAATTGAATCTAAAAGAGACAGCTTTTGTGGATTTAGTTTTTTGTTTAAACCACCAGATCTTCTGCCCCTCAGTGAACTCTGGGAGTTCACAGGCCCAATATCTAATGTGATCGAATCTGCTTTAAACCCTAGTTTAGACCAAAAACATCTTGTGCAAACTGAAGAACAGCCTCTCAACTGACTTGTATTTGAGTTCATGTCTCAACAATTCTGGGACTTTCAGACACTGGCTAAATTGGGAAAATTAAATTAAACAAAGACTAAACTGGAAATATTTAGCCAGTGTCTATGAATCCACAAAGTAGATTTCTTTAAAGAAAAATAATTTTTATTTCTTTGTTTCCATATCATCTACATTTCTCACTGACTGTCTTCCTATACTCCCTCCTAGAGAGTCATGTTTTATAATAGGGAATAAAAAAGAAGGAAGAGAGTAAATAAAGTTCCATAAAACTAGCCGATATATCAAAAAAGCCTGGCATTACTATGCAATAGAATCCCTCCTTTTAAGTATACTTGAATACAGAATTTCAAATATAAAATTAGACAACTTTCTATTTATATTAAATTATAGGGATAAGTAGCCTAGCATCAGGTAAATAATATGGGTTTTGAAGTAAGGTGAGAATTAAGTTCAGTGTTTTTTCTGGGATTCCTTAATGGTCATGGACCTGTTTTTCTTTCTATAAAATAGGGATGATTCTTTATATTTACATCACAGGATTGCTTAAGGATACAGCAAGTTAAGATATGTGGGGAAAAAAGCTTTATAAACCTTAAGTATCTTTATATACATCCTAGTAGAATTTAGAGAATTTTTACAATACAGTAATTCTGTGAGAGTGATAAGACCTATTAGTTTTTTTTTTTATTATAGCTTTTTATTTACAAGATATATGCATGGGTAATTTTTCAGCATTGACCCTTGCAAAACCTTCTGTTCCAACTTTTCTCCTCCTTCCCCTCCCCCCTTCCCCCAGATGGCTGGTAGACCAATACATGTTAAATATGTTAAAGTATATGTTAAATATATGTATACATGTCCATACAGTTATTTTGCTTCACAAAAAGAATTGGACTTTGAAATAAGGCAAAATTAACCTGAGAAGGAAATCAAAAATACAGGCGGATAAAAACAGAGGAATTGGAATTGCTATGTAGTGGTTCATAGTCATCTCCCAGAGTTCTCCAGCTGGGTGTAGCTGGTTCAGTTCATTCCTGCTCTATTGGAACTGATTTGGTTCATCTCATTGTTGAAGAGGCCACGCCCATCAGAATTGATCATCATGTAGTATTGTTGTTGAAGTATATAATGGCTCATTTCACTCAGCATCAGTTCATGTAGGTCTCTCTGGTCTCTCTGAAATCATCCTGCTGAAGACTTATTCGTTTTGCTTATCATAGGTCAAATCTATTACTCAATAAAATCCACACAAATGGAGAAGATAATAGATAAATTTTGGGAGGGATTATCCAGCAGCAGAAGAAATACCCTCTTCCCATGACCACCCAGGCCATAACTAAAACAACAGAATAGCAATAAATATATTATACATATTCATGTGTTTACATATTTTATAAATATGCGTGTTATATATGTGAACATATATTTATATATATATATATATATATATATAGCATAATAACACATGCTATCTATGAATGCAATATGTATATATCAAAAACAGCTAATGAGGGAATTAATTTGTCTTGCTGTATTATACAGCTATATATTAAGGATTTTATTTTTCTGGGTTTTTTTGTTCATAACATGAGGATGAAATAGGGGGAACAGATTAATTTTAAATTTTTTAGATTGCTTTCAAACATTGCACAAGGGGACTCTGGGAAGGGAACTGAAAAAATAAAAACATTATGTTTTAAAAAATAAAATAATTAGAAAACATAAATCCATACCTTCATTGAAATTTTTGATATAAAAATTTCATTGAAAGATGTTTTTGAAACTCTATGTTCAACTCAATAGTACTTAACGTCTGCCCCCTGCAATTTTTCATTGGATAGATCTTGACTGCCAAGCAGAGATGGATAGCCGAAAGAAGTAAGGATTTTGGTAGTGAACACGCGGGTCTTCAGACCAGGTGTTCACTCGGGAACCAACAAGTCAGGGCATCAGTCAGGGCATTATGGGAGTAGGTATAATAAAGGCTTTTAAGATTACATGTGGTTGTTCTTGAGTGCGCTACCGGTTATTAAGCTATAGATTCAAGAGATCGTGGCCAGAGACCTTTGAAGGCCTCAGAGGAGGCGAGCCGGGTAGAGTTGACACTGCGAAGGTCAGTGGTCAAAGGTACTCTGTTGGGCTTAGGGCAGACTAGTAATTGTAACTGCCAGGAGGGCATGTTACAAATGGTCCAAGGTTCAGAAAGCTAAGACAGGTGTGGTCTTGTGGACCATATATCACATGGATGCTGTAGAATAGATAGCACAGTATAGTATAGCACCTAACAGCTGCTCTCAAAAGCCAGAAATGCATGGGTTCAAGTATTGTCTCCAAGACATACTGGCTTTGGGCAACTCACTGGACTTTGTGGCACCATAGGTAACTCTCTAAGGCTGTAAGCCTTTCATTGATAGAATATGCTTCTTTATGCAGAAGTTCTGAGTCAGTGAAATCATGAGTACAATAATGATCTCATTTTGACCCCATTTGGGGTTTTCTTGGCAGAGCTGCTAGAACATTTCGCCATTTCCTTCTCCAGCTCATTTTACAGGTAAGGAAACTGAAGCAAATAGGGTGAAATGACTTGTCCAGGTCACACAGCTAGGAAGTGTCTGAGGTTGGATTTGAATTCAGGAACACAAGTCTTCGCGACTCTAGGCCTGGTGCTCTGTCCACTATGGTGCCGCTTAGCCCCGTGTATAAGTATAATTTCACAAAAATGACAGGATATAGAGGGAAAACGAAAGTGAATAATCCTTTGAACTCATTTTAGTTTCTATAAGGCAAAGGATAAATTAATTATAGGTACTGATCTATTATGCCCAATTACTTGAAACTTTTACTAAAGACTTCACTGTCACAGTTCAGGAAGAAAGTTCTATTTTGCTGTAAGTTCTTAGAAAATACTTACTTTTGCTTTTTTTTTTTCATTATTTTGGGTTTTTAACTGCCTTTGAGCCATGTTATCTCTGGGCTTTCCAATCACTGGGCAATGAGACCCTGGAAAGGACCTCAGAAATAATTTATTTTAAATTCCTCATTTTTACAATGAGGAAATTGGGGTCAAGAGAGGCTACCCAACTAGCAAAAGGGAAAAAGGTCTTCTGGACCTCGGATCTCAAGCCCTTCTCACTGTCCCAGCCAGGATCATGACAGAGGTCGGTGAACCAGATGCCATCTGAGGCTCACTTTGAAGAGACCATTGGTGGGAACAGAAGAGGGATCCTATATGTCATCAAGTATTGGAATGGTGCTCATTTGGAAGAGCAATTAGACTGGCTCGGATTGGCCCTGGCAGGCCACACAGAGACAAAGGCTGGGAGATGCAGAGACAGAGGAAGATTTGAGGTATGGGAAAATCTCCCTCTCCCAAAGTAGAAGGGGATGGCAGGAAGTAATAATTTTGTTACTAAAAGTCTTCAGGCAAAAGCTGAATGACCATTGGTGGTGCTGTGGAGGAAGCCCTCAGTCAGGAGTGGGTTGGATTTGATGACCCTAGCTCTCTAAAAAGTACCTGTATTGTATGTTACCCATGGATGAGGTCCTAGCATGCTTTCTCCCTCCCCCTTACTCTCTTCCGTTCCAAGAGGTCCATTTGGCCCCATAAATATATTTAGCTAGGGCAGCAAGTTTCTAAAGCCTGTTTGATCTGAACTGGGGAAAAAAAACCATCTTCCAGGGACAAAAGCTCTCTAATGCTGAAGTTGTGACTTAATCATAGTAAAAGGGGTCACCTTGGGAGCTGGAGGGTGGAGCCAGGCCAAGAACCATGGTGCTGAGAACCAGTGGAGGGACAGGAGTTTGGCTCAGTCAAGCCCATATTGCTCTTGGAGAAAATGAGGCCAGAGGGCATCATTACAGAGACAATAATATGCTCCTCATAAAAATCTGGACCTTGTTTGTACTCGTAAACAATCAGCCAGCCCCTTGGACCATTTTTCTAAGGTCACTTCCTGGGGCTATTCCTTAAGTTCCCCTGGCTCAGCTCCATCTGTTCATCTGGAATGTTTTTTCAGAAGATGGGCAGAGTGAAGCTCTCTGGGAACAAATATAATACCCCTCCCTCCACCCCTCTCAAAAAAATAAAACTTATAATAAGCTTCTGCTTGTTATAAGAATTCAGCCAAAATTCAGCCAAAGGAAGGATGGGAAAAATGCTTTCAAGGACATATTTCCTGGATTGATAATTTCCCATCCTGGGTAGGAACATCGGAAAACAGAGGCAACGATTTTCATCAGAATGCAGAAAAAACCTATCTGACAAAAGTGATTCCCCTGAGAAAGCGATGATTAGGAAACTTATGCACCAAGTGACAGGTTACCAACATAGGCTACAAAGTCAGAGCATCAAATCCTGCCTCCGGCATTGACCTTGAAGGGGTCATTCCTCTCTGGGCCTCAGTCCCTTCAACTTTAACCAGAGGAGTTGGGCTGGATGGGCTCTCTATCTCTATAAAACCTCAGGGCCTCAGCTGGAATGATGCACTGGTGAGATATCATCTGTGAGCTGAGGGACAAACCGCATGGCTCCAGTACTTTTCAATTCCACACTTATGACCTTTCTTCAACTTCTTAAGCTCTTCTCAGAAAGGAAAACCCATCGGGCTCCAAAAATCCCTTGATGAGCTAAAGAAATCAAGGGCAGAGTTAAGATACCACCTCAGCTCTCTTTGGGACATTAAAGGCCTGCCTTGTTCTAAGGAGCTAGATTATTACAAGGCAGGTTAGGATATGGAATCCTAAAGAGAGGCAGGGGAACTTGATTGCAATGTGGGTTCCAGGAGAGAGCTGTAATGGAACAGATCTATTCTTGGTCTTTAGATTAACTGGAATAAATCTGTTCAAAGAAAGCAATAATTCATGAAAATAATAATGAACCTAAATAAAGGTGTCAAAAAAGAAAAACAAAACAAAACAATAAGTCATAAATGACCAATGAAGCCAAAGAACAACAGGCGATCTTTGTGTTCACGAAACACAGCTTGTAGGTAAAAGGGAGGCAAAATAGAAAAGAAAAGAAGCGCTCTGTGTATGGAATGCTGATGAACTTCATGGCCAATTCAAGAGATATCCAAATCCCAGAAGCCAATTTAGAGAATAATAATCTTAAAAAATCAATATCTCTGTCTGGAAGTTATCAGTTTATGCAATTTGCAAGTTAATATCTCGACAGATCAATAGAAATCACCATGACAACTGATTGGAAAGTGTTTTAAGAAAATTTACATCCAAATGAGCTAAACCACCCATTCTCCAGCTTCCTGTAAGGCAATAGGACTGAGGACTAGCACACATAGAAAAGGCAGAGCTGATCCCAGGTATAAAGTCTGGGGACCAAGTAGAATAGAGGAGTAAAAGAGGCGACGGTCTTAGTTAGCCCAACCAAGCACCCATTGGACATGAAACAGATAGCTGTTGCTTTCCATTGATTTTAGCCAAACTTCAAACAAAATGAGAATTTTTCTTTGTTCTGAAACCTACAGAAACCAAGAAATCCCTACTTTAGGTGGGTACCTGAGGCAAAACGGTCAAGACTTACACAGGGTCAGAGCAGTGGACACCGAGGGTAAGACTTAAACCTATGCCATTATCCATGAGGCTATACTATCTCTCAAAAAAGAAACTGGCCCAGAAAAATGATATGCCTTATTTGAGCTTTGACCTGGACATATTAGTCCATACTGGACATAGACCTCCAGGTCTATGCTGTTTAAAAATTCAATTCCTCAACTATTCTATTTTGTTACTGTTTAATCAGTTAGTCCTGATCCCACTTGGGGTTGCCTTGGCAAAGATTCTGGAGTGGTTTGCCATTTCCCTCTCCAGTTCATTTTACAAATGAGAAAACTAAACATTAACGGGGTTAATTTAAGTGCTTGGTCCAAGGTTATTCTAGTAAGAGTCTGAGGTCAAATCTGAACTCAGAAAGATGAGTTTCCCTGACTTAGGCCTGGTGCTCTGTGCACTCTGGCACCCCAGAGCTGCCCCTCTATGGTTAGCCATTTATTTAACACCACATTTTAAGTGTTTAATTTCATAAACGTGAAAATGAGAACTCTTTCCAATAAAATGTTAGAAATCTCTTTAAATGGGTTTTAGGGAGAAAAAACCCTCCATATTTCCAGCGGAATCTTTTAAAATCATGAATGAGGTTTGGGACCCCAGCCTCTACCATGCATATCATCATCACTAATTGGGTGGTTTAAACATATAGGTAATTATGCAAAAGCAAAGCCAACAGCAGGTACTTCAGTTCTAATGCCCCCTGACCACCAGCACAAGACCTGCATCTTAGTTTCTGGGAGCTAACATGCATCCAGCCTTCATATAGAGAACACTTGAAGGCAGATATCACCCATGACTCAGTTGTATTCTCAGTTGTTTCATTTTTATCAGTGTCTTTCTGTTAGTAGCATAGTGTATGACTTATATAATAATAAAATAATAATATATATAAAATGATTATATATATATTAGTATAATATTATTAATAATAATAATAAAAATAAACTAATAAAAGCTTATTGAACCATCAATGGTGAGTCCATGAGGGATTGGAGTACTTGCACATCCTGCTGTGTATCTAGCTATTACAGTTTGTCCCTGGTTCAGTCTTGGGAGGCTTGACCTCTAATTAGGGGAATTAGGCTCCCCATAACATTGGATTCTTAACAAACCCCACTCCTCATCCCAATGACTTTGTTAATTATAGTATTGGTTTTGGTTTACAAGTCTAAGGAGGTCCCCAAAGCAGGGACTTAAATTAGGCAACCAGTATATGAACATGGCATGTGCAGTTTATTCCCACAAAAGAAAAAGATTGCTAAGATAACTGTATAACTATGTATACATATATTGTATTTAACATATACTTTAACATGTTTAGCATGAATGGGACTGCCTGCCATCTGGGGGAGGGGGTGAAGAGAAGGAGGGGAAAAGTTGGAACAGAAGTTTTTGCAAGGGTCAGTGTTGAAAAATTACCCATGCAGATGTTCTGTCAATAAAAAGCTATAATAAAAAAAAAAAAACAAAGAAAAAATTGTTAAGCACACACACATACAAATCATAGCACGCGTTAACAAAATGATTAGAACAGACTTCAATAACTAAACTTCTACATATAGTTACAATTGTTTAGGGGGCTAATGTTTAAATCTCATTAGAGGATAACAGTTTTATAATACTACTAATATATAATTTATTGTGTTGGGCATTACACAGCTAAGCCTGGTCTTTTCAGTGACTGACTGCTGTTCCACCACAGTTTGACCAAACCAATCTAAAATGTAAATGGCAAGCATTTAACAAAGTAAATAAAAATGCAATAGAACATAGATAATGTTAATTTGTGGTTTTCTAAGTTAATATGCAGCTGGCTGGGACCCTTATGAATGGCCAGGTTCTTTGAGTTTGACACCTATGGACCTAGTCCATTTCTTTCATTTTGAAGATGACAGAAGCTCAGGAGTGTGACTTAATCAAAACTCACCCAAGATTTGAACTCGGTTCCTCTGACTAGAGTAAGAGCTCTCTCCATCACACTCTGATGCTGACATTTTCTATTCAAGAGAGAATTTTGCTTTCTCTTTTCTTGGCGAGCAGAGTTCAGATAAGATCACATATTAAAAACATTCTCCCCAGACCAGGACCTGAGTTCAAGTTCTGACACTGATGCTCACTATTATGAGAGCTAGGGAAATCACTAACTCTTTGTGTCTCAATTTGCTCCCCTATAAAATGAGAGTTTGGACTACATGGCCATCTGTCTTTAGCCAGACCATGCTAAGACTCAGTAAGAAGACCCGAGTTCAAATTCTGGTCAGATAACAACTAGGTTGTTAGAGACCCCGGCTCTCTCTATGGGGATGATGCACCTTTCTCCTCCAGTCCCATCTGAGACAGCTGGCAGAGATCAGCAGGAATGACCTGGAGGGTCGCCTGCCGTGGCTGTGCCACGGCTCTCTAGGCTCCAAAATAGAAAGGAAAGGAGTTTCCCCATTGGATAAGGGCTGAACCACGTGTGTGAAAGATTTAACAAATCCTCATTAAGGATTTTTTTTTTTTTTTTTTTTTTGGCCCATTGGTGCCGACAAAAATTGCCAAAGAATGACCTCATTTGTGGCGCTGGCCATGGGATGTTTCACAGCTGACTTTAGCTGCAAGTTTCTTAAAACTCATTTCCTGCTTTAAATAGCAGCAAAACCAGGATATGAACCCACCAGTTATTCGTATTCGATATTTTTACATTCTCAGGACTTATTTATTATATGTATTCACACATGTTGTTTGGGCGTCACTGGTTGAGAAGAGGCAATGTGCTTAGGGCACTAACCTAGATCCTGGAAGAACCACATTCCAATCCTGCCTGTGTGACTTAAGTCCTTTCCCTTCTTGGGTCCCCAGTGCCTTCATCTGTGAAATGGGGATAATAGTATTGTCGGAAAGATTTAGTGAGAATGAGTCTAAAGTGCTTTACAAACCCTAAAGCCTTCTATCTATATACACACATATACTTACCCCCTCTCTCTCTCTCTCTCTCTCTCACACACACACACACACACACACACACACACATACTATATATATCTGTCATAAATATATATACATATAAATATCTATCACTTAAATATATATATATTTACATACATACATACATATGTGTAAGAGCGCACACACACATATATACTAGGTATAGTGAGTCTGATGATTTCACATAGCTCTACCTCACTTCAATTCACAGGCAAGTCAAGACAACGCTGTGTGACGTCATTGGCCCTCTTCAAAAACAAAAGATGAACAACCAATAGTATTTAAGCCAAAGTTCCTCATGAGTAGGATGACCATCTTTGACATATCTTCTCTGAACTATGTGAATTTTGGAAATTTAATTTAAAAAAAAAAAAGACTAAAAAAAGAAAAGCTGCGAGCTTAACCACACGGAAATGAGCAAGGCAAAGTTTCCAAAGGGATATATTCACCTAATCCAAGATCAAAAACATTGACTAGTTGTCGGTATAGACTTAGGATATAGTATAGTGTGTGGCCCTCAGATGGCATTACTAATGAGGAGCTAACTTATCAATAAGATGGGGCTGGATTTGGGATTCAATCAGCCTAGGTGAGGAATGTCCCAATCTCCCAACTGCTTCAGCAGTTGTCACCAAGAGATCAGGAGGCATGTCTAAGATCACAGCCAGTTTGGGTCAGAGGTAACTCTTAAACCCAGACCCTGAAAGCAGCTTTCTGTCAACTACTCCATACTCACCAATAATCCCCTAATTCTGGGTGATGTTTCCGTAACCCTCCAAGTTTACAAAGAACTTTACGTTATATCATTCATTCATCCCAATAACTCGTGGGATAAGTTCCACTAGTAATGGCTAAGTCAAGTCTCAGAACCCCAGTACCATAAAACACCTAGAAGTCAACCTCGGGGATGACAGCTTCTGTGTAGGTATCCCCCAGGAAGTGACCATCCACATTGGGCTTGACAGACTCCCAGTGGGGAAGAACCTGCAGTCAGCCCCTTCTGTGTGGGATAGTTCTATTTCTTTTCCATCATCTCACTCAAGTGTGATTCTTTATGACTCTACGTGAGGTTTTCTGGGCAGCAGTATTGGACTGGTTGGCCTTTTCCTTCTCCAACTCATTTTACAGATGAGGAAACTGAAGCAGACTTGGCCAGGCTTTCACAGCGAGGAAGTGTCTGGAGCTGATTTGAACTCAGGATGACGAGTGCTTTATGCACTGTGGCGTCCCCCAACTGCCCTTAACTAGGAAACTTTTAGGAGCTAAACCTAGGAAGTCTTTGCCTCCCTCATATCATAAAGTAGAATTTGTCTCTGATGTCACCTTCCCGCTGCTAGTTGTGTTCTCTGGGGCCAAGCGAGAGGAATATCTAATCTATCAAAATGACAGCCATCAAGGCGTCTTAGTTCAACCCTCTCTTTTTATAGATGAGGGAAGAGGCCAGAAAGCAGAGTGATTTGGCTGAGGTGACAGCTGATAAATTCAGGACCAGGATTTTGTTAAATAACTATTAAAGTGGATCTTTTATTCCCCCTAAGGGTCATTGTGTTCTATCGTTTTCTGCTTCACCAATGAAGATGCAGCAACACTTAATCAACAAAGGGAGGGGAGACAGTTTGCCTAACAGTATGTGACATTCTGTACCCATAAAGTCGTGCTGGTGGTCATCTGTTTGGTTTC
Source organism: Sminthopsis crassicaudata (assembly GCF_048593235.1). NCBI lineage: Eukaryota > Metazoa > Chordata > Mammalia > Dasyuromorphia > Dasyuridae > Sminthopsis > Sminthopsis crassicaudata. Next base: position 15,882,097 of record NC_133621.1, on the reverse strand, counting down.
TTTGTTTGTTTGTTTGTTTTACAAGGGCTATGCCCATTGAGAAAAAAGATTCTCCTGAGTTAGGGAGGAACGGAGCTGTTAGATGTCAAAATAGAAAAAGAAAGGTTGCTAGGCAATGAATGAGAAAATCAGGGTCTCTTCTCAGATTTTTCATTCACTGTGAGAGCTTGAGCGAGCTATTCCCTCTTTCTAGGTCTCGGTTTCCTCGTCAGAGTTGAGGGGACTGGATGAGGTAAACCCTATTAAACCTTGATTGTTCTTTGAGTCTATCAAGAAAAATGGTTTTCACCAAAGAGGAAACCATTTGGGATCTCCTTGGAGATATTATTATTCCTTCATGCTTCTAAGCAATAAACAAACAGAAGTAAGAATGATTGGCCGCCATTTGCAGGCACGGGGAAGAATCCCTCTCATTTCAGCATTTCAGAAAGCCTAAAGGAAGACTAGACTGGGATAGAAAAGTGAGCAGATGTACAGCTGGCTGGCCCCAGACTTTAATTAAAACCCATCTTTTCTTGGTCAAAACATTAGGAAGATGGCAGCCAAGCCAAGAAAAGAGAGAGAGAGATGCGCGCCCACGCTTCCTCCAATGCAAACATACCGGCTCTCCAGCCTGTTCCCGTGCTATGTCGCAGCACCAGGATGTGGCTGCTGAGCGGATTTCTTGTGTATTTCTCTTGGCATAATAACTGTATTGAATGTAACATCCATTAAAGTAGAATTTTTAATTAAGTTTACGGCCTGACCATCTGTGTTTGTTTGGAATTTCTACCTCTTCAAAGGAAGAATGTGGACCTGGTTTTAGCCCCGGAAATAGCCAACATTACGATCCAAAGCATCGTCAACATCTTGTGGCGGTATGGGATGGGAGCCCCAGAGACGTGAGGTACAGGTGGTCAAGGCATCTAGCTGGGCGCCAGGAGGACCCTGGATCAGTCCCACTGAACCTGGGCAAGGGAGAGTCCTCAATAGCACAGGTACAGTCATTGAACCCAACACATAAAACAAGATGAAGAATATTTGGGGTCCAGCCTCCCTCTGAGATTATTTCCAGTTTATTCTCTCATATATGGTTGCTTACACATTGCCTCCTCCATTAGCCTGGGAGTCTTGAGGTCAGGGACTTAATTTGGCTTTACATTAGTGGCTGGTACACAATAGGCACTTAATAAACGCTTGTTGACATATTCTTATTTTTATAATTAATATTTGCATGTTCATCATGGTATTAGCAATTTCTTGGCCTGTGTGAAGACTCAGAACACAGTATAAGGAGGCAGCTGCCCTGACCTTCTTGAGATGACCCAGTCAGCCCTTCCCAGCCCATTGGGTCCACTTTGCACCCGAGACCTCAAGCAGCTTGCAGTCAGCTCACACAGTCTCAGTGCCTGGAATATTGTAAGTGCTTAATAAATGTTTATTGATTGACAGCTCCCTGATGTTAGGAAAGACAGAAGACAAAGGGAAAAGGGGAGAGCTGAGGACGAGATGGGCAGATGGCGCCATGGAAGCTGTGAACATGAGCTTGGACGAACCTTGAGGCAGTGGTGGACAGAAGGGCCCGGCATGCCCGGGTTCATGTATCACAAAGACTTGGATGTGACTGAATGATAGTTTCCCAGGGACACAGAAGAACACGAGCGTGTGTTCCAAAGGGAGGAAGCCCTCTGGATCTCCAGAACTTCCCTCGCCTGCCATGAGCTCTTCCTGGCTCTCTTGTCTTTCTTCTTCCCAGGGGACTCATGCCCGGCTCAGGACAACAGGACTCTTTGCTTTTCGATGCTGCCCATAGGCAGCAAGGCTGGGGCCCTCCTCGGAACCACTGGCAGCAGGGGCTGCCTCCCTTTGGTCGTTCCAAGGCCCAACCTCCCCTATTGGTCCAACACATTTCCCCTTCCAAAACCCTCATGAGAGCGGATGGCAGCCTTCCTCTGCCCAGTGGCATTCAATGCAGGCTGATCCACACTCACCTGGCCATCCCCTTCCCAGAATCAGCTGGCACATCAGGAGCGGCTCTCATTTCCAGAACATCTGTCCTTAGCCTAAAGGGCTACTTACTCCAATCCAATTCCTAGCTTCCCTTGTGCATCCAGGACCGGGCCAAGAGGAACACACTTATCTCCTATTGGCTCTCTGCCACAAGGCAGGCCAGAACCAAAAGGGCTTGCCTCTAGGGTCACCAGATTTGCTGTCCCTTTATTCAAGGCCTCCTGGCCCAACCTGCTGCTCACCAGCAGGAGGATGCTGGGAAACTCTCTCCCATCCTAGATCTTGGTCTTCAGAGGCTCACCTTCCACGGGAAACCTTTTGGGCTCAGAACCCTCATCCCGGCTCTAGTGTCCCCCCCATTACCTTGCACTCACTTCATGTGTTCCTAAATCCAGAGCTGGAAGGAACTTTGGGGGCCACCCAGACCAGCCTTTCACTTCACAGAAGGAGAGACCGAGGCCCAGGGAGCCGAGGTATTTGTCCAAGGGCACAAAAATAGTCCAGACGATGGGATGGAGATCATCAGTAGTTGAGGAAATTTGATGAGGTGGGAAGCCAGTAAGGAAATAAAATAGGGCGGCTGGAAATAGCTGCCATCATCCAGACAGCTGGTAGATTCTCTCTCTCCTGTTAGAATGGAAGCCCCTGAGGGCAGGGACCATTTCCCTTCTGGATTTGTATTGCCAGCCCTCAGCACAGAGCCTGGTATACAGCAGGTGTTGTCTACTGGCCCACCCCCCAAGTGGCTGAGATCAGACTCTTGTGTGTGATGGGAGATTCCTTTCACAGCCTCCACTAAAGATGGGGAGTGGCCTGCGGTGTCGGTCACCATGGCCTCCACTGAAGACATGGGTCTTGGCGATCCAGTGCGGCAGCATCGGCCTGGCCGGGCTCAAGGCAGCAACATCCCTTTCCTGACCCTCCCCCCCTTCACCTAGCCCCAGCACCACAGAATTGGACTGTTCTTTGGAGGTTATCCGACCCAATTGTCATCGGAACAGGACTCTGGCCCACAACAAGTAGCTATCCAGCTCCTGCTTGGAGATTCTAGGGGGAAGCCACCACCACCTGCAGCAAGGATGGCTGATGGGAAGCATTTCCCCCCATAGCAAGCCTCCCTTGACTTCTTTTTAATAGTCCTTTTCAAAATCCTTTGACTTCTTTGATAATTCTACAACTAGAAGGATCTCGGGCCATTTCATCCACCCTCTGGTTTTTCAGGGGAGGAAACTGAGGCACAGAGAGATTATGAGAGTTACCCAAAGTCGACGACAGACTCCTGTCCTTCCATCCAGCACAGATCAAACTTGGTCTCACCTCCCTGGAATATAAGTGTCTTCAGATACTTTTGCTACTGTGTCCTCCTCCTTAAAAAAAAACAAAAACCAAACCTTCCCCAGCTAAACTCTGGGCCCAGGGCTTAGAATATCCTTAGAATTCTTTCATAAATGTGCACTTCCTCCCTTCCTCCTTCTAGCTAACCCCCTAGCCCTCCAATCAGCATCCTTGATACTAGAAACACATCTCCAAGCCCAGTAATCAAGCATCCCGTGCCTGAAGGCCAGCCCAAGACATATCGAGTCTCCACAACTAGGGAGGCTTCCACTTCCAGGTACTTAGATTCATGGCTTTCTTGCCTACCCAGCTTCACTCAGTTCCAAGTTCATCTCTTCTTCAGATCTTCCTGACGATCACCTTGTATTATTACAGAATGTCTGAAGAAGGGGACCCTCTCAACTGGTCCTAAGCTCAGTCAGTCCCTTCTTAAAGGTCTTGCCTACCTTCGTTCCAGCATAATAAAAATTTGGCAGTTGTATAAAGGACCAGCGTGGAGAACCCCAGCTTAAACTCTGCCATATTTGCTTGTTATCTGCTCCTACAGACAGCTTTAGATTGGCAAATCCTCCTGAAAGCTGTGGGCAGCCCCCCAACCTTTGAAGTTCTCCAGGCTCAACTGCCCTGCCCCTCTGGCTGGGGTAACAAGTGGCCCTTGCCTTCTTGACAGAATTGCCACAAATTGTGAATTAATGAAGCGCTATTCTATCAGGACAGTGAAAACTTACAACTGTTGTAATTCATGAGTAATTTAGTTCTGCAGGAGACCTCCAAGAAGATGGTAGAATCATGTGTAAGATTGCCTTTTATCATCTCAAAATAGCAAGAAGTGCACTAAAGTAGCCACACACCAAAATTCAAAAGAAAGAAATCTGCTGAAGGAAACAACCTCAAACGCACAGCTTAATGAAATAAAGAAAGAGAGGCTCTAGTGTGATGAATAAATTCTGTGGGACAAAATACAGGGAAAGGAAGAAGTCATTCTGTCATCACACCAAACAGGTCTCCGGAAGTGAAAATAGAGCTAGCGAGGATGCGGAGGTGACTGAGAAACTAGTAGAGAAATCAAAGGAAGACGAGGTTTTAGGGACAGAGAGAAAGAGGAAGAAGAAGAGAGAGACACAGAGAGAGAGGGGGGGGAAAGAGGGAGAGGAAGAAAGAGAGAGGGAGAGGGGGAAAGAAAGAAAGGGACAGAGGAAAAGAGAGAGAGAGGGACAGAGGAAAAGAGAGAGAGAGGGACAGAGGAAAAGAGAGAGAGAGGGACAGAGGAAAAGAGAGAGAGAGGGACAGAGGAAAAGAGAGAGAGAGGGACAGAGGAAAAGAGAGAGAGAGGGACAGAGGAAAAGAGAGAGAGGGACAGAGCAAAAGAGAGAGAGGGACAGAGCAAAAGAGAGAGAGGGACAGAGGAAAAGAGAGAGAGGGACAGAGGAAAAGAGAGAGAGGGACAGAGGAAAAGAAAGAGAGGGACAGAGGAAAAGAGAGAGAGGGGGACAGAGGAAAAGAGAGAGGGGGGACAGAGGAAAAGAGAGAGAGGGGGACAGAGGAAAAGAGAGAGAGGGACAGAGGAAAAGAGAGAGAGGGACAGAGGAAAAGAGAGAGAGGGACAGAGGAAAAGAGAGAGAGGGACAGAGGAAAAGAGAGAGAGGGACAGAGGAAAAGAGAGAGAGGGACAGAGGAAAAGAGAGAGAGGGACAGAGGAAAAGAGAGAGAGGGACAGAGGAAAAGAGAGAGAGGGGGACAGAGGAAAAGAGAGAGAGGGGGACAGAGGAAAAGAGAGAGAGGGGGACAGAGGAAAAGAGAGAGAGGGGGACAGAGGAAAAGAGAGAGAGGGGGACAGAGGAAAAGAGAGAGAGGGGGACAGAGGAAAAGAGAGAGAGGGGGACAGAGGAAAAGAGAGAGAGAGGTACAGAGGAAAAGAGAGAGAGAGGTACAGAGGAAAAGAGAGAGAGAGGTACAGAGGAAAAGAGAGAGAGAGGTACAGAGGAAAAGAGAGAGAGAGGTACAGAGGAAAAGAGAGAGAGAGGTACAGAGGAAAAGAGAGAGAGGGACAGAGCAAAAGAGAGAGAGGGACAGAGCAAAAGAGAGAGAGGGACAGAGGAAAAGAGAGAGAGGGACAGAGGAAAAGAGAGAGAGGGGGACAGAGGAAAAGAGAGAGAGGGGGACAGAGGAAAAGAGAGAGAGAGATACAGAGGAAAAGAGAGAGAGAGATACAGAGGAAAAGAGAGAGAGAGATACAGAGGAAAAGAGAGAGAGAGGTACAGAGGAAAAGAGAGAGAGAGGGACAGAGGAAAAGAGAGAGAGGGACAGAGGAAAAGAGAGAGTGGTACAGAGGAAAAGAGAGAGAGATACAGAGGAAAAGAGAGAGTGGTACAGAGGAAAAGAGAGAGAGATACAGAGGAAAAGAGAGAGAGATACAGAGGAAAAGAGAGAGAGATACAGAGGAAAAGAGAGAGTGGTACAGAGGAAAAGAGAGAGAGATACAGAGGAAAAGAGAGAGATACAGAGGAAAAGAGAGAGAGATACAGAGGAAAAGAGAGAGAGATACAGAGGAAAAGAGAGAGAGATACAGAGGAAAAGAGAGAGATACAGAGGAAAAGAGAGAGAGATACAGAGGAAAAGAGAGAGAGATACAGAGGAAAAGAGAGAGATACAGAGGAAAAGAGAGAGAGATACAGAGGAAAAGAGAGAGAGATACAGAGGAAAAGAGAGAGAGATACAGAGGAAAAGAGAGAGATACAGAGGAAAAGAGAGAGAGATATAGAGGAAAAGAGAGAGAGATACAGAGGAAAAGAGAGAGAGATACAGAGGGAAGGAGAGAGAGACAGAGACAGAGACAAAAAAAAAAAAAGGAAAGCCAAAAACTGAACTAACTTTAGCTTCTTTTAATGTAAAATTAGAATTATAATATAAAATTATAATTATAATTAGATATTTAAATAGGTATTTTAGCTAGATAATTAGATAAAATAATAAAATTAGAGATATAATATAAAATTAGAATAATAATATGAAATAAAAATAGAATGAGACTTATTGAGGCTTCCATGAAACCATAAGATCACTCATGCCAACAAGCATTTATTAAGTGTTTACTATATGCCGGGCACTCTTCTAAGCATCTGGAATACAAAGAAAGGCAACAACCACAGATGGTGCCCTCATGGATCAGAGATTTACTAGTAAGTGGTCTAAGAAGCCATTTAGTCCCACTCCCTCAAGTTATACATGAGGACACTGAGTCTCAGAGAGATGAGTCATTAATACTGTAAACTCTCTTGCCAACTGGAAAGCATTTTATAATTTAACTGCAATAAGGATGATATGTGCACCTATGCATTGGGGGTTGGTGCACGTCTAGACCACGTAAGGCAGCTTCATCCTCCCCTCATCATACACATAACATAAAACAACAGCTGGATGGCTCAGTGGGTAGGGGCAGGACTCAGGAAGACTTAGTTCAAATTCCACAGATGTTTACTAGTTGGATGACTCTGGGCAAATGACTTAATCTCTTTTTGTCTCATTTTCCTTATCTGTGAAATGGGGGTGAAAATAGCACCCATCCCTCAAGACTGTCAGGAGAATCAAATGAGACAAGAGTTGTATTATGAGCCAAGCACTTTACAAGTGCTCTCTATACATTTCAGCTATTGTTATCAAATACATATAATAATAACTAGTATTGTCTAGCACTCTTAAGGCTAGAGAAGCACAGTATAACAGTATATATGTCACCTCATTTGATTTTCATCATAAGGTAGGTGCTACTATTATGCCCATTTCACAGATGAAGAAACAGACTAAGGGAGGTTAAATTACTTATCCAGGATCCTCCTGTTGGAAAATATCTGAAGTTTCCTCATTCCAAGTCCAGTGTCCTTAACCTTTGGACTACTCAACTGCCTCCATAATTATATGTTGTGGTGTTTGTTTTTTAACCTAAGATTTCCTCAGCAGAGGAATTCACAGGGAGGAGATGCACCTACTAAATAAAGCCTATTAGCATATTGTCTGCCTCAGTCTTAGAGAGTTTCTGGGAACAGTTGAGAAGTTGAGGGATTTCTTTGCTCAGAGTCACAGGAAAATGGCTAAATTGTCCATAAATGTTGATGTAGAAGTTCCACTGCTAGATATAAATCCCAAGGAAGTCACTTGGGAGAGAAGGGGTATTCTATGTATCACAAAAGAGATAGCAGCGCTTTTTATTACAGCAAAGATCTAAAGTGGGGGGCCTGCCCACTGGGGAATGGCTCAACAAATGATGGGAGATGAATTGTACTGTGAGATGTGATGAGCTGTATGAGAGCGAGAAACATAGATTTAAATGGATGGATGCAGAAGGAAGGAAGCAAAGCCCAGAAAATAAGATACACAATAATCACAACAATATAAAAGATTCACAACCACAAAAAATTCTGTACAAATTTTGTACAGAAAGTTGTACAAAATTATGGAGAACAACTTTGGTCCCAAAGGAGACATAAGAGAAGATGATTCTTTGTAGAGGTCAAAGATCATGGGAATGGAACATTGCATGTATCTAAGATGTTTTATGTGCTAATTGGTTTTGATGATCTCTTTTCCTCTCTTAAAAAGGTGTTATTATAAGGGATGTCTCTGGGAGAAGGAACACAAGGAAGAACCTAACGTGAATATAAAACACATAAATAAAAATATAAAAAATAAAGAGGGCACCAGGAGTCAGGCTTTACTCCAGACTTCATGGGGTAACAGGTTCAGAAATCTAAAGCTGGGAAGGACCCAGGGCCCAATGAATTCAACCCCCTCATTTTGCACATGAGAAAACTGAGGCAAAGGGACATGAAGTGACTTGCCCAAAGCTGTGCAGTTAGTAATAATAGGAATAGGATTAATCTCAGATCAACAGACTCCAGACTCAATTCAGTTTCCACTGGGCATTTACAAAGCTGAGAAATACTACCTACCGTGTGTATCCGAGACACTACTAGCTTTAAGGGGCCAGGCATTCCAAATTATTATTGATAGAGAAAGACGGAGAGGGAAACTGAGACTGAAAAAGAGACAGAGAGGGAAACTGAGACTGAAAAAGAGACAGAGAGGGAAACTGAGACTGAAAAAGAGACAGAGAGGGAAACTGAGACTGAGAAAGAGACAGAGAGGGAAACTGAGACTGAGAAAGAGACAGAGAGGGAAACTGAGACTGAGAAAGAGACAGAGAAACTGAGACTGAAAAAGAGACAGAGAGGGAAACTGAGACTGAGAAAGAGACAGAGAGGGAAACTGAGACTGAGAAAGAGACAGAGAGGGAAACTGAGACTGAGAAAGAGACAGAGAGGGAAACTGAGACTGAGAAAGAGACAGAGAGGGAAACTGAGACTGAAAAAGAGACAGAGAGGGAAACTGAGACTGAAAAAGAGACAGAGAGGGAAACAGACTGAAAAAGAGAGAGGGAAACAGAGACTGAGAAAGAGACAGAGAGGGAAACTGAGACTGAAAAAGAGACAGAGAGGGAAACTGAGACTGAAAAAGAGACAGAGAGGGAAACTGAGACTGAAAAAGAGACAGAGAGGGAAACTGAGACTGAAAAAGAGACAGAGAGGGAAACTGAGACTGAGAAAGAGACAGAGAGGGAAACTGAGACTGAGAAAGAGACAGAGAGGGAAACTGAGACTGAGAAAGAGACAGAGAAACTGAGACTGAAAAAGAGACAGAGAGGGAAACTGAGACTGAGAAAGAGACAGAGAGGGAAACTGAGACTGAGAAAGAGACAGAGAGGGAAACTGAGACTGAGAAAGAGACAGAGAGGGAAACTGAGACTGAGAAAGAGACAGAGAGGGAAACTGAGACTGAAAAAGAGACAGAGAGGGAAACTGAGACTGAAAAAGAGACAGAGAGGGAAACAGACTGAAAAAGAGAGAGGGAAACAGAGACTGAGAAAGAGACAGAGAGGGAAACTGAGACTGAAAAAGAGACAGAGAGGGAAACTGAGACTGAAAAAGAGACAGAGAGGGAAACTGAGACTGAAAAAGAGACAGAGAGGGAAACTGAGACTGAGAAAGAGACAGAGAGGGAAACTGAGACTGAGAAAGAGACAGAGAGGGAAACTGAGACTGAGAAAGAGACAGAGAGGGAAACTGAGACTGAAAAAGAGACAGAGAGGGAAACAGACTGAAAAAGAGAGAGGGAAACTGAGACTGAGAAAGAGACAGAGAGGGAAACTGAGACTGAAAAAGAGACAGAGAGGGAAACTGAGACTGAGAAAGAGACAGAGAGGGAAACTGAGACTGAGAAAGAGACAGAGAGGGAAACTGAGACTGAGAAAGAGACAGAGAGGGAAACTGAGACTGAGAAAGAGACAGAGAGGGAAACTGAGACTGAGAAAGAGACAGAGAGGGAAACTGAGACTGAGAAAGAGACAGAGAGGGAAACTGAGACTGAGAAAGAGACAGAGAGGGAAACTGAGACTGAGAAAGAGACAGAGAGGGAAACTGAGACTGAAAAAGAGACAGAGAGGGAAACTGAGACTGAGAAAGAGACAGAGAGGGAAACTGAGACTGAGAAAGAGACAGAGAGGGAAACTGAGACTGAAAAAGACAGAGAGGGAAACTGAGACTGAGAAAGAGACAGAGAGGGAAACTGAGACTGAGAAAGACAGAGAGGGAAACAGAGAGAGAGACAGAGAATAGACTGAGAGAGACATACAGACACAGAGACACAGAAACATAAAAAGACAGAGACAGAGAGAAAGGTGTTTTCCTGCCTAGTCCCCAATCCCCCAGACCTGTGCAGGGTTCCAATTACTGTACAAATGGTACAAGGTCGCTGAAAATGAATGTGGTGTCAAGAGACCCAGGTTTGAATCCTGGCTCAGTCACACTACCTCTGTGATCTCAGGCCTACATCTCTGGGTTTCAGTTTTCTGATTTGTAAAATTCATGCTTTGGACCAGACAGCTTTTCAGCTCTAAGGCATAAATCCTTTGAACTAGAAAAAAGAAACATCACTGCTTCATGAGAAACCTTTTTAAAAACAAGGTTAAACTTTAGCCCCCGTTCCTCCAGTCATGAACTGCTGCTTGAGCATCTCCCTCATCAGAAACACACTGGAAGGGCAGAAAGGAGGAGATGGGGGTGCCTTTCCCAGAATTCTTCGCTCCCCTCGTTGATTCCTGACTTAGGGTCACCATCCTCTGTTTGCCATAAAATAGTCATTTCCATGGCAACCAAGGCGGGGTTGCTCAAAGAGAGGATTAGAATTTGAGGAGAGGAATAAACAAGAGGCAGAGGCAACAGATGAATGATGAAATCATGAGCCCGAGCTCTCTCCCTCCCAATGAGGAGGGGAAGAAGGAAGCGAGAGGCAGAGGAGCCAGGCTTGGGCCGCCTGTCCAAGGATTTCCATTCCAAGAAACTGCCTCGAGACCAGAGGTCTGCTGTAGGGAACAGCTGTTAGCATATAGGAACGGGGCCACCAAGAGTTACTCCGGCCCCATAACTCACTGCAGAGCTCTGGCAATGTCCCACAGCGTTACAAGAGTAAGAGACAACTTCTTTTTCCTTTCTTAGAGAAAGAACAAAGACTAATTGGCAGTGGACATGTTTTAAAAGGGCGAGCCATTTAAAGAATCACTTCCGTGAGGTGAGGATTCATTTGGTTCCTCCTTCCTCCTCATAAGGTCTCCTATCTCCAATAGGTGTATGAAAAAAAGAATGAATGAAATTCATGCCATTTCATTCATGCATCAAGCATTTATAAAGCACCTACTGTGTGACTTTACTCAGAGTGGTTTTGAGGTCATATTTTCCTGTGTCTTACTGAATTCTTGGGGCCTTAATTTCCCTGATTGTACAGTGAGGGAGGTCGATCTCGGGTCCCTTCAAAAGTTCTTATTCTAGGATCTTATCTGTGCTGTGGACACAGCACCAAGTGCCACTTTGCATTTTCCTTCACCTCAGGGATTGGCCAAAGAATCCATCAGCAAAGGAGGAGCCCATCCACAATCCGATGAGTTGGTCCTTGGAAAGTAAGACTGTATTCAAACAGAACCCACCAGAGCTTGTTGGGTCTTTACTGGCAGCACCTGCAAACCCAGTCATTCTCCTGCCCTGACAAACATCAGAGCTGGCCTTCTTTTCTTATTTTTTTATTTGGACTCGTTTGAAATCTTTCTCTTTCTTCAAGGCCCAACTCCTAGAAGAGACCCAGCTGTTGGGTTTCTGTCTCCCCCCTCCCAATCTGTCCTGGAATATTTAATCCTGTGTGCCTCAGTTTCCTCATCTGTAAAATAAGCTGGAGAACGAAATGGCAAACATCCTAGTATCCCTGCCAAGAAAACCCCATGCAGTTTCATTCATTCTCAAGCATTCATAAAGCATCTACTGTGTGCTTGTGCTCAGCAGTGGCTTTGAGGTCATATCCTGTCAATGTCAATTGGATTATAATGGATCGTAAGCTCCCCAAGGACAGATCAGGGTCCTGCTACTAGGCAAACCTCCAAGGCTCTCAGTTACCAAGAAAGTGCAGGCTCCCATTGGTGGAAGCCCCACCCCCCCAATTCCCTAAGCCGATGTTCTCTCCCTATACCTCTCCTTAGGGAATACTATTTCACGTTTCATTATTTGTAAGGTCATTCACTCCACAGGAGGTTAATAAAGTGATCATGGATATGGGAGGGCTCTTGAGTGTCACCCACTCCTTTATACTTTTTACCAACCCTTTTAATTTATAGACAAAGAACACAAGACCCAGAGATATTAGGCAATGGGACCGAGGTCACACAGCAAGTGAGAGACCAAGCTAAATTTGAACTCAGAACCTCTGACTCCAAATGTCTCTAAAGCCCCCACCAGGAACAATCAGAAACCTAAAGTTAACCTCTCACTGCATAGTGAGGAAACAGGCCCAGAGAATCTAAGTGGTATTTAGACACCGACAGGATATGACCCCAAAGCCACTGCTGAGCACAAGCACACAGTGGGTGCTTTATGAATGCTTGAGAATGAATGAAACCGCACGGGGTTTTCTTGGCAGAGATCCTGGGGTGTTGGCCATTTCATTCTCCAACTTATTTTAAAGATAAGGAAAATGAGGCACACAGGAGTAAGTGGGTAGTCCAAGCTCGCACAGCTGAGGGTCCCAAATAGTTGAGACCAGATTTGAACTCAAGAAGATGAGTTTTTCTCACTCTAGGCTCAGAGCCCTATCCACTTCGACATCAAATTGGAGTATAGGATACTAAGAAATGTTGAGAGACTTCAAAGAAGCATGGGAAAGTTTAACTGAACTCAAGTAGGAAAAAGCAAGAAAATGACATCCACAATGAGTATAAAAACAACCTGAAAGAACAGTAACAGCCACAAAGGCAAAACCCGAATCCTGTGTGATTCCAATGAAAAGCTCAATCCCTCAGAAGAAATAAAAACAACGTAATGCTACATACACTGTCTGATTCAGTTTTGTTAGTTTGCTTTGCTTAAAACGTCCCCCCTCTTTTTCTTTTATATTCTTACTTACCGGAATAGGCTGGTAGATAAGGGAACACGCATTCAGAGACTAATGGGATATCAAGACCTTCCTCCTCCTCTTGGACTCCCAGCCATCCCTGAGGCTCAGCTCAAAGATCCCCTCCTATAAAACGTGTTCCTTCTTCTCTCTTTCCTCTCTCTGAAATTAACTACTTGTACAAGAGTAGGAGTTGATTGAGTAAATTGGATCACTCTATTTAAGTGATCAAAATGCCCTGTTACCTTAATCAGGTGAGAACCCTTCTCAATCAAGCAATTTGGTTATCCAGGCTGATTGTTGCAAGTGTTCTGATTGGTCAAGGAAACTCATCAACAGCCTACAGTATAAAAATCACGGGACTCTTCAATGAATTCACTAATTTGGAAGCCAAGAGATTCTCTGGCAGAGAAGGAATGGCTTGGGGGAGCTACAGCAGGGCCCCAACTCTCAGGCTTGCTCTGTGATTAGAAGGTGACTTTAATGGCTTTGAAGGGGACAGGACTTCCCAGCGTTCCATCACCATCTTAGCGTCATCCTCAAATCAAACGATGATGGAGTCCTCGCTAGGCCCTGAGAACAAACTGGAAATGCTTGCCCAAGCTCTCGCACTCAGTAAGTAAAAAAAGGTGCTTTTTTTGTTGTGTTTTTTGTTTTTTGTTTTGTTTTGTTTTAACTTTCACTGTACCTTCCAAAATGTCTGTTACGTTGAAGTTGAAATTTTACCCTCGCCTACTCCCTAATAATGTTCTTAGTTTAGCTGTGTCCCTTCCTGTTACATATAAAAATGGCCGCCCTGAGCCATCATCACTTGAGCATCATGCACTGGGAGCTGTTCTCCAGCTGTGGTGATAAATGGGTAGGAATTCAGCAGTATCCTTTCCTTTGGTCTCCCTTTTGACGGGCAGGATGTCTGTGAAACAGCTGGATGCAATAGAGTTATAGGACAGAATGCCAATTGACTGGTGAGGTCTGCTCCAGACTCTAACCCCCAAGACAGATGATTCTGTCTATTGCCAGCTCTCCAATTCTAGAATTCATTTATTTGCACTTGAAAAATCAGTTCCTGACAGTTACCAAAGTGAGTAGAGACCCTAGAATTTCCCCAGAACGTCAAGGTCATCATGGGTGAGCATTGGGACAACGAGGATTGGGCCCCAGAGCTTATATAACTCACTTTTATCCAGCTCTTGACAAGGCAATAAGGTATGATGAAGGAATATAGATTTGTCTAGCTCAGGTGACAGCTAGATATTCCCCAGCCTAAGTGACCAAACAACCCTCTGTGAAAAGAGGCAAATGTGTCAACAGACCAAATAGGTGGAAGTACAAATGTCCTTGGAGACTGGGGAGTGCTTATTTTCTGTCCTGGATTCAGATGAGGGGGTATTCTTTGACATCCACAAAAAGTCATTTTCCTGATGTCCTCAACCTTTCTATTATTTGGATTTGACTTGTAAACTATAGGGAGAATTTTCAAAAGACTTGAAGTGTGAAATTGAAGGGGTGTGTGTGTGTGTGTGTGTGTGTGTGTGTGTGTGTGTGTGTGTGTGTATATATATATATATATATATATATATATATATATATATATATATATATATATATATATAGATAATATCTCTATGCCCATTTTACAGAGAAATAAATTGGTATTCTGAGAGGTAAAGGGACTTCTGGGTTCTGAACCCAGAATCTTGATATTGGAGAATTGTGAACACTGAGAGCTATTGCTGTTGTGGAAGCAGCCCTCACTAAGTTTTCATGGAAAAGCTGAATGCCCATTTGTTAAGGGTCTCGTAGGGTAGCTTCTATGAGGAGCATAGCTGGATGTTTGCTGAGGAGGTTGCACACAAGTATAAAATTCTGGGAGTCTGGACACCAAGTTAAGGAGGTCCTTGGCTCCTCAGGGTTCTGAGTCGAGGAAGAGAATGAGTTGAGCCTGGGGAAAACCTGAACCCCATCTGGCATTCTTCAAGTTCTCAGTAGTTACCATAGGTTGAACTTGGCTTTCTGCAGCCTCTCTTCTGAGCTCCAATCCCGTATCTCCAATGCTAGATGTCCCTCAGAAAGCTCAAACTTAACTTGTCCAGCATGGAGCTCATGATCTTCACAGACACCCCAATAGGCAGAAGGCTTATCATCCCTGTTTCTGTTGAGACCACCCCCATCTTTGTCACCCAGGTTTGAAAGCTTGGAATCGGCCTGAGCTCTTCCTTCTCATTCCTCATAGCTGATATTCACTAAGCCCTGCCAATTCTCCCAAACATCTCTCCCATTGGTCCCCTTCTTTACATTCTCATACTGCTACCCTCATTCATCCCCCCACTATCCCAGAAGCTTCTTCACTGGGCTTTCCCCTCTCTAATCCATCCACCGCACATCTCTCTTATTGATTTTTTTTTTTGTAAAGCACAGCTTCCTGATCAAGAAGCTCTGATGGCTCACTTCCCTTTGGGATCAAAAGCCAAGTCTTTTTTCTGGCATGTGAAGTCCAGAGCCATCTGTCTCTAAGCCTATTGAACATTCTTCTACTTCATGTGCTTTGCGCTCTGGCCAAACTAGACAGCTGGCTGTTCCCTACCCCGCCTTGCCTGGAATGCCCTCTCTCCTCACCCTGTCTCCATCACAAGAAATAAGATGGAAAGTCCTTTGGAAACTTGAAAAGCCTCTACAAATGTCAACTATCATTGTAGATGAGCTCGAGTTTATTCCCTATCTTCAGCCTCTCCATCATCTCTCCCCTTCTCCCCCAAAACCACTGTAGGTACCCTCGTGTCAGAGAATCGGCATGGCAGAGAGCTGGTCTGGCTTCCCATCCCATCTGGACATCCCGTCTCTGGGATCCTTAACTTCCCGGTGTCCCTGACAACTCTCATTTGAAGAACAGCAACTAATCAGACTTATGGAGTGGTTTTCTTCCCTGGAGGAACCCAATGAAATCATATGTTCACTCTGGTGCACAGTAATCATAATTTTGTTAATAGATTAACAGATCTAATCTTCCAAAACTATTCCAAAGGACAATGAAAAATGTTCTCCATCTCCAGAGAGAACTTAGGTGCTCAATGTAGATTGAAGCAGGTTTCCTCACTTTATGATTCTTGCTGCTTCTGCCTTTTTTTTTTTTAACATGTCTAATATACAAATGTTTTACATGACTTAGCAAGTGTAATAGCTATCATATTGCTTGCTTCTTCAATGGCTGGGGAAGGACTGGAGGGAAGGGGAGAATATAGAACTCAAAAAATTTTTAAATGAATGTTTAAACTTTAAAATAATGAACCTGCAACTTTAGGTTTTAAATATGTGTTTTTCCCAAGTGAAAGCAAATTTTGAGGATAGAAAATGTTTTGGTTTTTTGCCCAAGTCTGCAGGGTCTAACACATGAACAATTGATATTTTTTTCCAATTGTTAAAATCTGAAGTAATTTGTAATTGCGTTCATAGTCTTGGCAGGTAGACCCCCAAGTATTTTTTGTCTACAGTAATTTTAAATGGAATTTCTCCAGCTCTTGTTGATGGGCTTTGTCAGTAACGTTAGAAATGCTGATGTGTGGGTTTATTTAATATCCTGCAATTTTGCTAAAGCTGTGAATTGTTTCCTATAGATTTTTGGATGACTTTCTAGGATTCACTAAGTATGTCATTATATCATCTGCAAAGAGTAAGTTTTATTTCCTCATTGTCTATTCTAATTCCTTTAATTTCTTTTTCTGTTCTTATTACTACAGCCAGCATCTCTAGTACAATGTTGAATAATAATGATAATGGGCATTTTTGTTTTATTTCTGATCTTGTTAGGAGCGTGTCCAGCTTCTCTCCATTATAAATGATGCTTGCTGTGGGTTTTAGATAGATATTGCTTATTATTTTAAGAAAAGCTCCCTTTATCCCTATGCTCTCTAGTATTTTTAATAGAAATGGGTGCTGTGTTTCATCAAACTTTTTCTGCATCTATTGAGATGATCATCTGATTTTTGTTGGTTTTGTTATTGAAATGGTTGATTTTGGTAATAGTTTTCCTGATACTGTATCAGCCCTGCATTCCTGGTATAAATCCCACTTGGTCATAATATATGATCATATTGATAAGTTGCTGTAATCTCTTTGCTAGTGTTTTATTTAAAATTTTTGCATCAATATTTATTAGGAAAACTGGTCTGTAATTTTGTTTTGGCTCTTCCTGGTTTAAGTATCAGTTACATACTTGTCATAGAAGTAATTTGGCAGTACTCCTTTTTGCAAATAATTTACGTAGTATTGGAATTAATAGGGGTTTTTTTTTTGTTTTTTGTTTTGGTTTGGTTTGGTTTTTTTGTTTTGTTTTTAATGTTTGATAGAATTCACTTGTGAATCCATCTGGGCCTGGAAATTTTCCTAGAAAGTTCAATAATGACTTGTTCAATTTCTTTTTCTAAAATGGGACTATTTAAGTATTTTATTTTTTCTTCTGTTAACCTGCATAATTTATATTTTTGTAAATATTCATCCATTTCAGTTTGTCAGATTTGCTGCCATAGAGTTGAGCAAAATAGTTCCTAAATGTTGCTTTAATTTCTTTTTCATTGGTGGTGAGGTCATTCCTTTCATTTTTGATATTAGTGATTTGGTTTTTCTTTTCTTTTTCTGATTAAATTAACCAAAGACTTTATCCATTTGTTTTTGTTTGTTTGTTTTTCACAAAACCAACTATTAATGTTATTATTTCAGTAGTTTTCTTAGTTTCTATTATTAATCTCTCCTTTGAGGTTCAGAATTTCTAATTTAGTATTAATTGGGGTTTTTAAACTTGTTCTAGCTTTTTTAGTTGCATGCCTAATTCATTGATCTTTCTCTATTTTGTGTAGCTAGAGAGAGAAAATTTCCTCTAAGAACAGCTTTGGCTGCATCCCATAGGTTTTGCTGTGTTTCATTTGTAAATGACAAGGAAACAGTGGATGAAATCATGGATTGTTTCTGTGATTTGTTGTTCCACTCATTTTTAAAAATTGGATTATTTCATTTCAAATTGGTTTTTAGTCTTTTTCTGGCACTTTATTGAATATAATTATATTGCATTATGGTCTAAAAAGGAAGCATTTACTATTTCTTCCTATTTTGCATTTGATTGTGGTTTTATGCACTAATACATGATCAATTTTTATGTAGGAGCCATGTACTGCTGAGAAAAAGGTGTATTCCTTTCTGCCCCTATTCAGTTTTCTCCAGAAGTCTATCACATCAGGGTTTTCTAGGATCCTACTAACCTCCCTAGTTTCTTTCTTGTTTAGTTTGTGGTTAGATTTGGTAAGGTTTGTCTGATTCTGAGATAAAGTTGAGGTCCCCCACTAGAATAGCTTCATTGTCTATTTCTTCCTGTAACTGGATTAAAATATTCTCTAGGTATTTGCCTGCTCTATCATTTGGTACACATGTATTTAATAACATTATTACTTCATTATTTAGGGTACCCTTTAGCAAGATATACTTTCCTTTCTCATATTTTAATAAAAGCTATTTTTACTTTTGCTTTATTTGAGATCAGAATTGCTACTTCTACTTTTTTTTTCTCACTTCAGCATTATTTGTTCCAGCCTTTTACCTTTATTCTGTATGTTTGTCAAATGTGTTTCCTACAAAATCTTCTTTACAAGATTCTATTTTTTTTAATGCATTCTGCTATTCTTTTCTGGTTTATGGAAGAGTTCGTTCCATTCACGTTCAGTTGTGATTATCAGCTCTATTTCCCACTATTCTATTTTCTCCCCTGTATTTACTTTTTGTCTCTATCCATCCTGCCCTTAGTAGTGTTTTTTTTAACCCACCATCACACTTACTTTATCTCCTATCACCCCTCCCCCTTCTCTTACTAGTGATTTTTTTTTACCCACCTTATCTTCTATCTCTCCTTCCTTCCTTCTTACCTTTCCCCCTAGTGTTTCTGCCCTTCCTTCAGTGCTGTCCCTCCATTTTCTTTCCCTTTTCTCCTACTTTTTTTATAGGGTTAGATAAATTTCTATATCTAATTGAATAATTGTTATTCCCTCTTAGAGCCAAAACTGAGAGTAAGTGTCAGACAATGTTCACCCCCTTCCTCTTTCCATCAATTCTAATAGGTCTTTTGTACTTTTTCATGTGAACTAATTATCCCATTATACCTCCCTTTTCTTCTCTTTCCAGTAAACTTTTTTCCACCCCTTAATGTCTTTTTCTTTTTCATTACATCTGAGTCCATTCACAACAACACCCTTAGTCTGTGATTACCCCGCCCCATGATAGATGCAGTTGTCAAGAGTTAAATATTGTTTTTCCCATCTAGGGATATAAACAGTTTAACCATCAAACAATATATATTTCCCCATTTACCTTTTTCTGGTTCTCTTGAATCCTGTGTTTATAGATTAGACTTTGTTTAGTTTAGTTTATTTTTTTTCAATGATTGAGTGTCTTACTTCATTGAAGTGCCATCTCCTCCCAAGAGAAGTGAGTCTCATTGGGTAGTTAATTCTTGGTTGTAACTCCCCATCCTTTGCCTCTTGGAATATGGTATTTCAGGCTCTCCAATACTTTATTGTAGAAGCTGCCAGATCCTGAGTAATTCTGGCTGCTGCTCCTTGATATTTGAGCTGTTTTTGTCTGGCAGCTTGCAGTATTTTTTCCTTGAGATTGTAATTTGAGTTTCACAACCATGTTCCTTGGGGTATTCCTTGTAGGACCTCTTTCCAGATGTGATTGATTCTTTCAATGAGTATTTCCTCATGTTTCTAGAATATTGAGGCAATTTTCCTTAATGACCTCTTGTAGAATGCTATCCAGGCTAATTTTTTTGTCATGGTCTTCAGAAATTATCTGTTCATATCATTTGACCCAGCAATGCTTCTACTTGGCTTATATCTCAAAGAGATCTTGAAGGACAGAAAGGGACCCACATGTGCAAAAAATGTTTGGGGCAGCCCTTTTTGTAGTGGCAAGGAACTGGAAACTGAGTGGATGCTCTTCAATTGGAGAATGCCTGAATAAATTGTGGTATATGACTGTTATGGAATATTCTTGTTTTGTAAGAAACTACCAGAAGGGTGATTTCAGAGAGGCTGGAGAGACTTACAGGAACTGATGCAAAGTGAAATGAGCAGCATCGGGAGATCTTTATACATGGCAACAAGAAGATTATACAATCATCAATTCTGATGGATGTGGCTCTTTTTAACAATGTGATGATTCAAACCGATTCCAATTGTTCAGTGATGGAGAGAGCCATCTACACCCAGAGAGAGGACTGTGGCAACTGAGTGTGGATCATAATATAGCATTTTCATACTTTCTGTTGATGTTTGCTTGCATTTTGTTTTCCTTCTCAGGTTTTTTTCTTCTAGATCCAATTTTTCTTGTGCAGCAAGATAACTGTATAAATGTGTATGGGTATAGCTATGGGTATGGGTATAGATATAAAAACAATTTGGATTTAACACACATTTTAACATATTTAATATGCATTGGACTACCTGCCATCTCGGGGAGGGGGTGGAGGGAAGGAGGGAAAAACTTGGAACAGAAGATTTTGCAAGGGTCAGTGTTGAAAAATTACCCATGTATATGTTTTGTAAATAAAAAGCTTTAATAAAAAATTAGGAGGGGAAAAAAAGGAATCCTAATCAGAGTTGAGATCCCCTTAGTATAGGGAATTCTCGGGTGAGAAGAATCTCATTGCTAATGTGACTTCCTCTCCTCTAAAATCTGTCTTAGTTTCCCAGAAAGTTAAGTAGTCAGTTTGGGACAGGAGAGAAGTTGGGGGAAAGCTTGGATTCAGGTCTGCCTAGATTAGAGTTTCCCATAGGATTGTGGATTTAGACCTGACAGGAACCTGAGAGACAGAGGCAGCCAGGTGGTTCAGTGGATAGAGCACTAAGCTTGGAGTGAGACACAAGTTCAAATCTGCCTTCAGACACTTACTAGCTGTGTGACCTTGTATCATTTAACTTCTGTTTGCCTCAGTTTTCTTAACTATAAAAGCTAGAATAACAATAGCATCTACCCCACCCCTCATGGCAGTTGTGAGGATGAAATAAAATTTGCAAAGTATTTAACATACTGCCTGAATATTTGTTATTCAGTTGTTTCAGTCATATCTGATACTTCATTATCCCATCTGGAGCTTTCTTGGCCAAAATACTAAACTGTTTTGCTATTTCCTTTTCCAGTTCATTTTACAGATAAAGAAACTGAGGAAAACAAGGTTAAGGGACTTGCCCATGGTGGCACACCTAGTATCTGAAACCAGATTTGAACTCATGAACATGAGTCTTGCTTATTCCAGGCCTGGTACTCCATGCCACCTGACCACTCCCGCCTAGAATATAGTAGGCACTTAATAAATTCTTGGGTTTTCTCCCTATCTATTGAATCAAATTCCTTCCTTTTGTAGATGAGGAAACTGAGGTCCAGACAAATGAAGTGACTTACTCGGGTCACACAACTAGTAAGTGGCAGAGACAGGATTTCAATTCCAAGTAGTGCCCCTATCCACTATGCCATCCTGGTTCCCACACTTATTATCTTAATTTAATTTGGTATGTAGCAATCCATCTACCTGTTTCTGCCTGTCTCTATCAGTCTCCTTCAGTCTGTCTCCCTGAATTTCTCTGTGTCTATTTGTCTATTTCTCTTTGTTTCTCTGTTGATCCATCTCTGACTCTGTCTTTCTTTTTAAACAATCCTACATCCAGCAGAGTTGGGACTCAAAGCCCTGATGACTTCACACCCTATTTACATTTCAATCCTATGCCCAATACTCCCCAGAGCAGGTTACAGAGAGACTGTGGAATCTCCTTATAAATAGAATAAGGTTAAAAATAGAGGCCAAAGTCAGACAAATCAGTTCCCACCAGCCACGTTTTCCTCACGTCTAAACATCATGTAGCAGGGTCAGCTACTTTGGGACTGGAGCAAGATTGTGTGGTGATCATATTCACATTCTCAAAGCAGAAAACTCCCTGTTTACCTGGATATTAAAGGCTACTGCTTCAAAACTTTTCTGAAGTCTTCTTACTAACTTCATTATTTTTTTGTAATTTTGTATTTTTTTTTCCAAGAGGGGGAGGGAGAAATGTGGAACACAGGGTTTTGCAAGGGGGAATGTTAAACCATCTTTGAAGGTTTGTAGCAGCAGCGGCAGCAGTCCCATTGAGTGGCTCCTTTACTGAGCCAGGACTTGGGATCTTAGTTGCTGATTTGCCATGATGAAGACCCTCTCCTCAGCTTTCCCAGATTATATCTGACCTGGGCTAAATACTCTTTTCACCCCAGTGAGACTGCCTTTTCTTGCAGTTTTTTCAGTTTATTTTGAACTGGAGGGTAGTTGAATCCCGTCACTCTATTCAGAAGCTTGATTTCATGTGGTTTTTGAGGGGAAACTGTCTTGTGAACACCTTATCCCACTCTCTTAGATCTAAATAGATCTTCTCTTCTCCCCTCAACCCACCCATACCATCTATCTCTGCTCTACCTAAGCAGAGCACCCCACCAAAAAGGTTTCACTAAAAACACAAAATGGAGACCGAACAGAGAGAGCTCTCTAGTCTTCACTCTTCAACTTGGATCACTTTAACATCCTCCCCATGTTCGCCAGTCTCTGAAAAAGATATCTTCCTCATGGTTGATGGCAATCCCTCTGTTTGGGCTCTTGATCTCATCTCTTTCCATGTCCACAAAACATCCCCCACAATCATCTCGAATTTTCATCTTTTCCTTATCTGCTGCCCTACTACCTCAGAATAGATGCAGATCTCTCTCTTTAGAAGACCTTCCTTTGATGCTATCATCTTCTATGTCTCCTCGCCTTCATGGCCAAATTGCCTCTAGAAGCTGTCTTGAGTTGTCGGTATTCTCATTTTGTCTTTATCAGATACTTTTTTTAATCTGGCTTCTAACTTCATCACTTATCAGAAACTTCTCTGCAGATTACCAATGATTAATCAATTGTTAAATCTGAGAGTATTTTCTGACTCCTTATTCTTGGCTACTTTCCAGCATTCAACCATGTTTGTCAGGTCCTCTTCCTAGTCAATCAATCAACACTGATTTCCTTGACAACTTTTCCCCTCTGTTTTTTATGACACTGATCTCTCCTGATTCTCCTCCAACCTAATAGGACCTTCTCAGCCTCCTCTGAAGGCTCATTCTTGACCCAGCCTTCTGTGTTGTTGTACTCCCAGGTATTCTCTTGGTATGCCTTCTTTTCCCTCTACCTTTTCTCTTTTACTGAACTTTTCTCCCATGAATACATCTCTCTCCTCTCTTCAGACAATTCCCAAATCTATTTATTCAACTCTAGGATCTCCCTTCAACTCCAGCCCCAAATCTTTAATGATCTACTGTTCTCTTCACCTGGATGCCCTATGGGAAGCTCACATTCAACTTATCTAAAGTGGAACACATTCTTTCCCTCAAACCATTCCTTTCTTTTTAGCCTTTCCATCCCTATTGAGGGATCGCCTTTCTTTAAGTCACCCAGGTCCAAAACCTTGGTGCCATCATCAACTCTTCTTTCATCCCTTCCCTTTATCTAATTCCATGACAGCCACAACATCCTCCCATTTGTCTCCTCTCCATTCAGACCATCCTTTTTCAGGTCTTCAGAACTCACCTGGACTTTTATAATAGTCGGAGATCCATGAACTCCGGAATGGTTTGAATCTGTCAGGAATAGCTTCAAATTTGTATTTCTGAAAGTGTTTGTGGAAGCTTCTGGGACCAAGAAGTCAGCAACCAGCGTTTGGGTTTGACCCTGCCTGCCTCCTTGCCCAAAGGGTAACAGCAAGAATGGCTACTTGTGGCTTCCAGCTTCTTTCCCAGAAGCTTCCAAAACACCATCCCAGCAATCAAAGTTCAAACATCGCAAAATGATGAACTCTGGGATCGTCTACTTTCTTTAGCAGTATTCTTGGATACATGCTATATGTATCCTGTGCAAGGTGCCATCTTGGGTACTAAGGATAAAGATAAAAAGCGACAGTCCTGACTCTCAAAGAGCTTGCAGTCTACATGCCACGTGTATAAAGATAAAAGAAAAGAGTGTGATGGGGGCAAAATCCAGGCAAAGTAGTCTGGGAAAACTTAAGGAAAAAGAATACTTTTCACTGAGAACATTAAGGAAGTCCAAGATACTTGAGCTGAGCTTTGAAAGAAGAGGAGATTCTAAAAAGGTGGTGATGGGGAGAGAGTACATGAGACAGTCTGTGCTCACTGGGACAAAATCTTATGTCAGATTCAAGGGGGACAACTACCTGGAATCCCTATTTCTCTGGGATAGAGAGAATGGAAAAAGACATGGAAGGATTTAAGCACTTTTTTAAAAGCTCGCCACCCATCAAACTGTCTCCGGACAAGTCATTATCCACTTTCTAGGATCTAACGCAGTGAATTTGAGGGTAGCATATGCTGAGAACTGCTATCCATTCCTCAGATACTGTAAAAAGGCCAGCTGAAGGGGCAGCTTCAGAAGGATGCTACAGGGGGTGGCTAGATGGCATAGTGAGTAAAACACCAGCCCTGAACTTAACTCTTCCTAGCGTGTGACTCTGGGCAAGTCACTTAACCCTAATTGCCCCAGCAAGAAAAAATGCTGCAGACATGGGGTCATGCCAGCCAAAGGGCAGCCTACCTCCTAAAGGAGGACCGGTTTCTCTATGTCCTATTTTCTTCTCCTTAGATCACTTGATGTTAGGAACAAATTACAATACACCTTTCTGGCCCACTTTAAAAAGCTGCAGGGGATCTGAATTCAAATCCCATTTCTGACTCTTACTAGCTACATGACCTCGGGCTACATGACCATAAGGAACCTAATTTCTTAGATATAGTTTCTTGCTATTAAATGAGGATAAAAGTACTTCACAGGCTGTTGGGAGGCCAAACGATAAATAATGGTGGGACTGGGTACCTATCCTCTGCTTCCACGCCTCTTGGACAGTGGAAAATGAACTAGATTTGTAACCAGTATGACTCTGGGTAGGTGAATGACCTCTCTGGACCTCAGGCAAGAAGGAAGAGACTTGAGAGGCCTTCTCCTTCATTTTATAGTGAAGTCCTGAGGATATGAGGATCACACAGTAAACTACTTCCCATCGAATTTGAACTTAATACTTTCTGATCCCAAATTCCATGTCCTATCAACTACATCATGCTGCCTGTCCACATGCTGGGCCTACTTTGGTGAAGAGAGTCCCCACGTTTTTGGAATCCTACCTCTATTTGGAGCTGCTAGGTGGCTCAATGGATAGAACACCAGGCCCAAAGTCAGGAAAAGTATTCAAATCCAGTGTCGGACACTAGTTGTGCAACCTGGGCAAATCCCTGTTATTTACCTCATCTGTAAAATGGAAATAACAGTGCCTAACATCCCTGGTTATGAAGATCAAATGAGATAAATTATTATAAAGCACTTGACACAATATAGTATATATTATATAAATTTTAGCTATTATCTTTCCTTTCCATTCTGACTCTATAATCATAGCAAAAGACCTCAGTAACTTTAAATTTATTTTATTTGTTCTCTATCATAACGATAGTAACAGTAACAACAGAAGTAAATCTGAAAATTTTCAAAATCTGTGATGGTTCTAACTACCCTTAAACAAATGCTCAACTCTCCACAAATGCTCAAGTCTCCTAAAGATAACTAATAAGAATCACTTAATTGGTCGTACCAAAACAAAAAATAACTGATCAATGGACACAGATAACTAACATGGTTCTACCAAATTATACTTGATATTTTCTCCATTTGATGGGATCTTCCTCTAATGATATTACAGGGTCATTTAGACCTGATAACTTAAAAAATGTTTAATGTGGGCCAAGGGACGTTAAAAATAAAAATCTCAATCTTGGATCTAGAGACCATGTGAAACTGATGGGTAAAAGTTACTTTTAAATATATTTAGTCTCTGCCAAGCAAGACACATTAAGTACAAAACAGAAAGCTACGGATGGGGATGATGAGAGACTTTTTGGTGACCTGAAATCAAGACTAAATAAGAACATACTCAAAGCATTTAGCATCTATACAATCCTAGTCAATGCATACTTTCAAATTTTTTAAACGAACTAAGTGGATTTAGAAAATGTCCTAACAAAGCTGCCCAACATTAGTGGACCACAGGTTCCTGACTCTAAAGCTTCTAGAGAAAGATGAATGGATCTAGGGTTTTTCAAAGAGGTTCTGTAAGGGTTCATGAATATGCTAAACAAATTGGCAACTTACACAAATAACTTTGGATCAAGTAGATTTCTATAAGGGAATTTAAAGCAGAAGTATGAAACTCGGTATGCCTAACCAGATTTCTTTCTTTCTTGTTTTGAAGTTAATAAGAAATTTTATTTATTTATTTATTTTGGCAAGTATATTTATTTATTTGTTTATTTTTGAGGTTTTCTTTTTGAAATTATTATTAATCATAATTTGTAGTAATGATTACTACTCTTGATGAGCATTTATTTAGGTTTGATTTTCTTTTTAAAATTATTATTATTTAATTACTGTTAATTGATTGCCACATAACAAATTATTACTTATTATAACAATTATCATTTTAAATTATAATTATTTTATTTGATTATATTTAATAATTAATTTATAAAATATATGCATGGATAATTTTTCAACATTGACTATTGCAAAACCTTCTGTTCCAAATTTTCCCTTCCTTCCCCCCACCCCCTCCCCTAGATGGCAGGTTGTCCAATATATGTTATATATGTTAAGTCCAATATATACATACACACACATTTATACAGTCATCTTGCTGCACAAGAAAAATTGGATCTAGAAAGAAAGGAAGGAAAACAAAAATGCAATCAAACAACAAGAGTGAAAATGCTATCCTAACCAGATTTCAAATATAATTGGGAAGTGTTTTACAAAATAAATAATTATAATAAAAACAGAATGTCGATTTATGGTGTTCTTGTCAATCGGCAGCCTGCCTAGAGTCATTTCTATTTGAATATGACACTACTGACCAAAGAATACTTGAGGACAAATCATTTCATGGACAAAAGTAAAGTCTGGCAATAGATAATATTGAATGTGTCGAATGTAGTTGTAAGTGGTTTACCACTTGGATAAAGTCATGGCTAAGATCTAAGAGTGGAATCAAAAGGCCATCTCTGGGCAACATCCAAATGAACCTACACAATGTCGTCAAAGGACTATCATGCAAATTTGAGACATGTGGATTTATTTTATAGATATGGAAAGATTTGAATCACCCAATACCAGGTTATAATGACCAGAAATCATACATAATTATCCTTAAGGAACTGGGACTTAATGATTAATGAACAATATGCAAGGAAATAGTAGGAAGTGGGCAACTTCCCTGAAGGTTATAAAAATTTTGCCCCAGAGAGTACCCATTGCAATTACTGGCACCAAGGTAGTGCCAAATACCTAGTGTAGTCTAATCTAGAGGCTGGAACCATATGCCAGAAGCTCTCTAGTTTTAATAAATTAGTAGATAAAATTAGGACTTATTATAAAATACATTTGCATGCATTTGAGATTTCAATCTTTAAACTACCCCAGAAACAGATCTATTATCAGAGACCAAAATATTTCCCATAATCACATTGATATATTACTGATATGTTAACTATGGGTTCTTAGAGTATTTGACATGAAGACAAATATTTATCTCCATGCTATACAGATTAGAAGTTCAAAATGCAGGGACTTGGCAGAAATGAGACTTGTGACAATAGGATGAATTACATCCCCTTCCCATCAGTCTGCCTAGTACTGGAGTTATACTAAGGATGTTCTCAGTGAACCTATAGAAAAATGAATATAACTGTAGAAAGCAGTTGTTTTATCCACCTGTGCATTAGTCTGGAGAACATTAAATAGAAGAAGATTAATAGCACATAGTGATGTGGCCCAGGATTATTTCTATTTGAACACCACTGAAACTGGTGAGAATGAGAGGTTAGTAATATCTGCAGCTATGGTCCAAATCCTGGCAATTTATCTAACCTGATCTGTTATCATTTTCCCTATAAGAACCAAGGGGCAGCAAGGTAGTGCAATGGAGAGGGGATCTTGTGAGTTTAAAATCTGCCTCAGTCACTCGGCATATACTAGCTGGGTGACCCTGGGCAAGTCACTTGGCTCTCTTGCCCAAAAAGATTCTTTCCAGCTTTCAATTTCTGATCTTGTGATCTCTGCAATGTGACAGTGACAAAACCCAAAGTTTTCCCAAAAGATCAGTGGTCTGCTTGGTAGTCATGCCTTGGCATTCACAGAGCAATGTTCTGTTTCCTCTCATTCTCTAGGCCTTCAGCCTCCCCCAAAGTCTCATGGACCCACAGATTAGGGCCATTTCCTCTTTCCCTCTATCTACAAGATGCATAAAAAAGAAAATAGGAATCACAGGTCCACCTTAGTAGTCGAGTCCAAACAACTTGGGATGTAGATGGGGAAACAGAGTTATAAGTTCAGTGAGTTGACCAGACTCACACAAATAGGCAGTGGCTGAGGCAGGTTTTTTGGGTTTGGTTGGGTTGCCATCTCTACACTCCAGACATTTTCTCTGGCTGTCCCTCCTATATGGAATTCTCTTTGCTTCTTCTTACTCCCTGGCTTCCTCCTAGAGTTTCCCTCTTACAATATCCCTCTTAATGCAAATGTTTTCCCTCTGCCATTATTTTTAATTTATCCTAACCATATCTTGTTTTCACAAGCTGTTTACATGTTATTTCCCTATTATACTGTAAGCCCCTTAAGGCAAGGGATTATATTTTACTTTTTTTTTTTTCCTCAGCACATTAATAGTGTCTGGAAAACAGTGGGCACTTAATAAATGTGTATTGACTGACTGTGCCTTTGCGTGGCCAGTTTTCAGTTCTCTGGAAAGCATTCCCACTTAACTTCCTTGTCCAACAGGGCTTCTCTTCCCTTAAACAGCAGTTTAGCTACCATTTTTACAATAGATTTTTGATTCCACCAAATGCTAATACTTCCCTGTTAAGCTATACTCTATTTAATTGCTTTGTATATATTTATCTCTACATTTGTGATATCTATACTTATGTTGTATACATATATGCCTATATATACTTACAGATATGTAAAAATATAACTACATATGTAAATATATATATACATACATATATATATACATACACACACATATATATATATACACACACACACACACACACACACACACACACACACACATATATATATATATATATATATATATATATATATATATAATATACTTATTACCTGTATCCCCCCCATTCAATGCCGGCTTCTTGCAAGTATGGAGTTTGCCTTTTTTTATTATTCTCCTTAGCTTGGTATACAGTAGGTACTTAATGAATGCTTGTTGATTGATTAATTGATTTGCTTCCTAGTTAAGTTTTCAACTTTTACTTCTGTATAGAAGAGGGGAAAAGGAAATAAAAACCCTCAAGTTTTACAGCAGGGGCCTTCTGATTAAAGCAGGGAGTTATAGATAAGCATGGGCTCTGATGTGCCCAGGCAGGTGTCCAGTACTTCACATAGACTTGGGATGCTTTATTTCACCACGTGATGGCACGATGTTGCATTTCGGGCCTGGGCCCTGCAGTGACAAATGAACCTGATCACCGTGCCTTGAGGAAATTGTGGGGTGCCCATTTTCAAAGGGCAGGATGTTACTTTAATAAAAGTCCTATCTTCAGCAGCCATCATGATGTTTGGTATCTTTTCAATGTTTTGGCAGCAATCATGAAAACTGACATTGCTAAAAACATGTCCACTTGATCTCACTAGAACTTCCCTGTGACCTGTGAGGTAGGTACTAAGTAAGATTCATTTTACAGAAGGGGAAACTGAGGCTCCATGCTATTAACAGACCTATCCATCACACAGCTCAGAGGTAGTATTTGAAAGTAAGTCATCCTGGGTCTGTGTCCATGAGAAGTAAATATTATCCATTTTAGGCACAGAGAAATAGAGGAAAGGGAAGAGCACAAGGGGAGGAGGACAGGGGATTAACGATTGTTACATGAGGACAGGCTAGGAAAGTTGGGATTCTTTAGCTTAAAATGTAAGGCTGAGAGAACAGAATGGAAACCTGTAAGGGAATGAGCAGTCATTATGCAACTCCTCAAAAAAAAAAAAAGGATCTCTTAAAGGATGGAGAGGGCAGAGAGGATAAAGTGCTCTTCCTGGAGTCAGGAGGACTTAAAAGTTCAAATCTTACTTCAGATCCTTCCTAGCAAGTCATTCACTACATCCTGTCCGCCTCAGTTTCCTCATGTGTAAAATGAGCTGAGAAGGAAATGGCCAAGCTTTCAAGGAAATCCCAAATGGGATCGCCAAGAGTTGGACGTGACTGAAATAAGAAGAAAGAATGGGGAAGGAGTAGGAAGCTGGAAGAAGTTAATTTCAGATAAATAAAAAGATGTATTCTTCCAGTGTTATAGTGAATGTTTTCATCCTGCCTTGAGGTATCCATGACTTCCTACCATTCCTCAGAATAGCGTGCATTGGTGGCTAAGCCCCCATGCCTTAGAACTCTGCCTAATGGAAGTCAAGCTGTTGTTGTTTCACCAGATCGGTGATTTCATTAAAAAAGGGGAACTCCCTGGGAGGGGCTGGGAGAAGAATACATGAGAAGACTACAGTGATGTAAGAAACAGATGTCATTGATAAAAACCTTTTTAAAGAAAGGAAAGGGAACTTTCAATGAGGAAGCTCCCTCCACAAGCCACTGGGATAAAATGGAAACAAAACTACCTCTACAAGAACCTGGGATCAAATCCTGCCTTTGCTATTTATTACCCGGGTCATCTCAAAGTAATCATTTTAGAGTTTCTGGGTCTGTTGGAATGAATGTGGTGACATTAGATGGCCTCTTGGGTCCCTATGAAACTAGGGCAGATCTATAGTTTAGTCCTTTGTTTTGGCTTACTGGTGGTGGGGTTTCCTCCCCCCAAAGCAAATGGCTTGTCCAGAATCACACAGTTAGTAAGTCAAGTATCTGATTTTGGCCTGATGCTCTAACCACTATCACACCGAGCTGTCCTCCCCTACTTTAGTCTTAAAGAATCCTTATTGGTGAGAAAACAAAAGATGCCCAAGACCCCTGAAAGGCTCTCCCTCAAGAAGCTTACATTCTAATGGGGGAAGACAACATCCACAAAAGAGGTGAAGATTGGGAGTGGATGAGGTGACTAGAAATGAAGGTACCTAAGGTACTGGATCAGAGAAATGGTATGAAAGTCTAGAAAGAAGGTTGGCCCTCCTGGACCCCTCCCCCAAATGGAAACCCTATGAGCAGCTCTTCCATGGCAGAACCGGAGGTGCCGAGCTGAGTGGTCTAAGGTAAGGTCCCAAAGGTAGATGGAGATCCCAGGGTAAGGCTGCAAGCTAAGACATGGAAGTGCAGCCAAAAGGGGAATAAAACTAGCCTGGACTCCTCCCCAAAATGGCAGCCCTGGTAGAGCTTGGAATGGCAAAAGGGCACCTGCTGGGTTAAGGGATATTCAGAATTGAGAAGATCCCAGTAGCAAATGGGCCTTCCAGTGTAAGGAGTCCCAGGTGATGAGAAGAGGTCCCTGTGTAGGGAATCCCCTTATGGGCATCTGGCACAACTGCACACAGAAATCCTAGAGTGGTCTGAAATCCAGAAAGGGTCAGTGATTTCAGAAACAGTTGTCAGACTGGAAGCCAGATCAAGCCAGCACTTCTGGGGGGAACTAAGCTGTTCTTCTGCAATGAGAGATTTCGGGATTCTGAAGCTCCATCCATCCTTAGAACAGAAAACTGGCCTCCCCGCCATGAAGGTTTTTTGGTGGGTCGGGACAAAGGGACAATCGGAACCCTAAACATCAGTGGCAAGAAGCCTGGCTGAGCTCGGCCTGCACACTGGAGCAGACGCTGGAGCTCCTGAAGGCTGCTGGACAGCGGCCAAACAGACTCCAGGGGAAGGACCCAGGAAAGCATTGCAGCTGGATGTCTGGAGGTCCGTCCCACCAGCTGCTTGGAAACGGGGAGGAGCTCTTTCCTGAACTCTGCTGGGAACAGAGCAACCTAAGTAGATGTCAGCATTCAGTCCGGAGGTAAGAACAGGAAGCCCTGGAGGTGGCCCAGAGCAGGAGAACTTCACTTAGAAAACAGAAGGTGTTTCAGCAGCAGCCACTCAAACTATGGCGGAAAGGAAATGAGGTATCCTCAGCGAGTGGACAACCCAAAAGAGATGTTCCCTCCCTAGAAGCTGGACTTGTTCCTTAGATGATGTGAGGCAGTCACTGAGCAAGACACCTTGACACACATCTATAATAGTAAGTCAGGAGGGAGACTTGGCAAGTCTAGAGTTCAAATCCCTCCTGGGACACTTTTCCTGGATCAGATAACCTCTGGCATCCAGATGGAGCAAGGAATGAACAATGCACCTGGATTTAGGTTGAAATTTTCCCTCAAACATTTACTTGATCAAATCATCAATAGCTCTGTCTGCCTCAGTTTCCTCATCTGTAAAATGATTATAATAGCATCTGCTTTCCAAAGGATAAAATGAGAAAATATTTAAAACGTTTTGCAAACATTAAAACACCATATAAATGCTAACTATTGCTATTATAATTATTTAAAATAGGGGAAAATACTCATTCTATTTACCCCAAAGGTTTTATGGCTATAAAGTATTTTTGTGAATCAAAGTAGTTATATAACATCATAATAAAAATGATAATTATTAATGTATGGTCCACTTGGTCAAGAGGGACTACATCCTTGGGTCCTGGAAAAAAAAAGTGGCATTTAATTATTAAGCCATTGACAGTGACATTTGAAAGATCATGGGAGACAGGAAATATGCCATAAGATTGGAGAATATTTAAATGTATTTTTAAAGAAAGAGAATAATCGGGAAAACTATAAACCAGAGTTCTTGATTTCACTTTCTGGGAAAATTCTAGAATGGGCCATCTTAGAGCAGTAATGATTGGAAAGGGTCAAGATGGCCTTGTCAATAAGGGTCCTGCCCCACCAACCTTATTTCTTTGACAGGGTTATTAAACTAGTAGATGAAGGTAATATCACGGCTATAGTTTAGCTCGCTTTTAGCAAAGCTTTTGAAAGAAATCTTAGTCTTCTCAGGAAGACATGGAGAGATGGGGATTGGATAATAATACAGTTGGAGGAATTCAGAATTGGCTGGCCAAAACCACTCCAAGAGTGGTTGTTGATGACTCGACGTCTCCAGAAAAGTGCCCCAGGGATCTATGGTGTGCCGTGTGCCAACTAACGTTTCTGGGGGATATACACTGTTACATTAGGCTAAAATCAGGCTCCAAAGTCAGCTTCCAAAAAGATCTGCCGAGCAAGAGAAATGATCACTGAGTGGAACCCTGGTCTTGGATTCAGAAAGACTGAGCCCAAATGCAGTCTTGGACACTTCCTAGTTGTGTGAACCTGGGCTCAACCACTTAACTGACTTAGTTTTTTCACTTGTTTAAAAGGAATAAATAACAATAATAATAATAATAATAATAATAAACCACCTAACTCCCATGGTTGTGAACATAAAGTGAGATATTATTTATAAAACTCTTTGCAAACCATAAAGTGCTATGAAAATTCTAACTATTGTTAACTATTTTAATTCTAGTTATTTAGATAAAATTCTAGGCTATGATTATTAGAGATAAATATAAAATCTTGCACCTGGGTATAAATCAGTTTTATAAGTAAAAGATAAAGGAGACAGTGACATCTATTCTTCTGGAAGAGATATGCAGTTTTAGAGGATTATAGAGAGATGATACCAAAAAATCTAATATCACACCATGGGATCACTTCAGCATCTAGAACAGCAGCCCCAGCAGAGTGCCAGAATTGTACCATCACCCTCTCCTCCCATATCCCTTTCAGCCATCGGCTTCCCTGTTATTACTGTACAGCTTAAGGGGATCATTTCTTATGAGTCAATATTCTATCATCTCTAAGAGACCATTTTAACTAAAGTCCTGGTTCCTATGTTTTCTCTGGATAAATAGGAAACCACTAGATTGGTGAAGAATTATTCTATTTCCTTTCTTTAAAAAGTCTAAAGTTTTGTTGTTTTTTTTATAATCAGTTATTTTCCTAAAGTATTTTAGGGTTTATCCTATATAAATATTGACATATGACATAGTATATTTCTATATATTATATATTTCTATGTATACATATATGTATGACAGAAATTATCTAACAACGATGACAGCTGACTTCTAAAATGCTTCAGAGTTTATTATACATATTAATATACAATAGGCATGTGTATTATGAATATTAATGTTTTATATGTAGGAAAATGACTAAATGCTATTTATATAATAGTTATTATGATAAAATTTGACTTCTAAATGTCAAATGCTTTACAAGCATTATTTCTCTTGAGCCTGTAGGATGGATAACTCGTGTTCTCTCCCATTTTCCAGATGAGGAAACAAGCTCAGAATAATAAGTAAGGAGAATTTCTTAAGAACTTTGTATTTTAACCAGGGGTGTCTATCCTAGCCCCTGAACCAGATGATCTCCCACAGGGACAGCAATGGGAGGGAGGTCATTCTAATTCAGTTCTGGGAGGGAGGCCATTCTAATTCGGTTCAAGGTTAGATTTGGGTGTCTAGAATTGAACCAAATTTCTCCCAAGCAGCCTGGCATAGTTCAAGGTAGCCTGGGGCTACTCTAGTTCTAATTCATAAATATACCTGTGGGAGTGTCTTACTATACACACTGTCTTTTTGAGGAAGATGAATCTGGTTTTAATATCAAAGGGAAAAAATCTCAATGGGGGGAAATCTGCAATGTGAATCCTTCTTCTGAAGGAAGAAAAGAAAATGAGGAATTGGTAAAGAAAATGAAAGGGAATTAAAGAGCAGCTTTGGGAGCGGGCTTTGTTCTGCTTGGCCAGTGGGGGCAGAGGAAGTTATAGGTAAGGAGACAGGAAGTGGCAAGTTTAGAGTTAACTGAAATGAGGGCCTCTAGGGAGCACTGTAGTGCACAGAGCACTGGGCTTGGAATTGGGAAGGTTCCACTTCATGAGTTCTAATCTGACCTCAGGCACTTCCTAGATGTGTGACCCTGAGAAGTCGCCTTACCCCGCTTCCCTCAGTTTCCTCAACTGTAAAAATGAACTGAAGAAGGAAATGCCAAACCACTCCAGTGTCTTTGTCAAGAAAACCCCAAACTGGGTCACTACTAAACAACAATAAAACTCCAGCCAGTGGAACTCCAATGCAAACATAGCTCTGTGGCTCCGCGTGTTGATTCAGAAACCACAAATTAACGTTTTCTGCGTGGCACGAGAAATTTGTACATTTTGTCAGCTGTTTCCCAATTACATTTAATCTGGTTCAGGCCGGCTGGGAGTTCTGCAGCAAGTTAGGAATGGTAAGGAATCTTCCCAATCGGGAATGCTTCAGGAGGCAGCCGGTTCTCCCCTGAGTCCTTCCAGCCAAGGCTGGGTGACCATGTGCTAGGCCAGATGGTCTCTGTGAGCCCTTCCAAGTCCAGGGCTTACATGTTAGTTATGTGAAGAAAGAAGCAAAGGACAGCAGGAGGCATCAGACTCCATTTGAACAGGTATGAAGTACCAGTTCTCTCCTCGGTTATCCTTTGGGCATCCTTTGGGGTGGTTGTGGATTATTTTTCGGTCTTGATGCCCCCATTGGGGGTTTCCTTGGCAGAGATCCTGAACTGGAGGTTTGTTATTCCCTTCTTTAGCCCATTTTACAGATGAGGAAATTGAGGCAAACAACGTGAAGTGATTTGGCCAGAATCATACAGCAAGTATCTGAGGCCACACTTACAATCAAATGAATCTTCCTGATCTCAGGCCTGACATTATCTACTGTACCACCTAGACACTTATTAAGCACTCACTGTGTGCAGGATACTGGAAAAAAAAAAAAAAAAAAAAAAAAACAATGCATCAACAAGCCTGCCTTTGCAACAGACACTAGCTAAGCATCAACCAAGCAAAGACAGGAGCTCCATCTAGGATTTCCTAGGCATAAGGAGGTCCTGATGAGGAAACTCCCACCACCAGTGTTGATTGACACTCTCTCTGCAATGTCAAGTCAGCTAGATGGTACAAAGGACAATAATGGCTAACATTCCTATAGTGCCTACTAGGTGCAGGGCTAAGTGCTTTAGTTATTACATCATTTATCCTCACAATGTCCCTAGGAGGAGGTGCTGTTATTCCCATTTTATAGGTAGGCAAAGGACTTCAGTGACTTGCCCCAAGCCACATAGCTAGTAGGTGTTTAAGGCTGGATTTGCACTTGGGTCCAGCTGACTTCATGCCTAGCACTTGGTTCCCTAATCATAAAGACCTGAGTTCATATGCCCAAAGGGCCATCAGACTGTGCACACCCTTTGGTCCAGCAGTGTTTCTACCCGGCTTGTATTTTTAAAGAGATCCTAAAGGAGGAAAAGGGACCCACATGTGCAGAGATGTTTGTGGCAGCCCTTTGTGTAGTGGCCAGAAAGTGGAAACTGAGTGGATGCCCATCAGTGGAGAATGGCTGAATAAATTGTGGTATATGAATATTATGGAATATTATTGTTCTGTAAGAAATGACCAGCAGGAGGATTACAGAGAGGCTTGGAGAGACTTACATCAACTGATGCTGAGTGAAATGAGCAGGACCAGGAGATCATCATATACTTTCACCAACGATACTATGTGAGGATCAATTCTGATGGACGTGGCTCTCCAACAAGGAGATGATTCAGATCAGTTCCAACGATCTCATGATGAAGAGAATCGTCTACGCCCAGAGAGAGGACTGTGGGGACTGAGTGGTTCACAACGTAGCATTCTCACTCTTTTGTTGTTTGCTTGCATTTTTTTTTCTTATCTTTTTCCTTTTTGATCTGATTTCTTTTGCAGCACGATAATTGTGGAAACATATAAAGAAGAATTGCACATGTTTAACCTATATTGGATCAGACATCTAGAGGAGGGGATGGGAGGAAAGGAAAAATTAGACACAGGGTTTTGTTTTTTGTTTTGTTTTGTTTTTTTCCCCTGAGGCTGGGGTTAAGTGACTTGCCCAGGGTCACACAGCTAGGAAGTGTTAAGTGTCTGAGATCACATTTGAACTCGGGTCCTCCTGAATTCAGAGCTGGTGCTCTATCCACTTCGCCTCCTAGCTACCCCAGACATAGGGTTTTGTACAGGGCAATGTCAAATTATCCATGTACATATTTTGAAAATAAAAAGCTTTAGTTAATAAAAGGCCTGAGTTCAAACGTGGTCTCAGAGCTTTGTTGGCCATGAAGATCACTGGGATCATTTATCCTTCATCCCAAAATAAGATTGTTACTCATTACACACCCAATCCATCATGTACATTAAATGTGTCCTTGACTTACCCCTTTGGGGGATCCTAAGAGACCGTTCTTGCTATAATTATCGCTGTTGCCAAAATGTTGGGATGGGGGTTAGCAACGGAGCCCATCAGTGTCTGTGGGGAGCCGATCCCCCTATTAGAACCTCAGGATTTGAGGTCTGTTCTCTCTCTCTCCATAAAAGCAGTCTATGGTGAAAGTTTTTTGTTTTTTTACTCACTTTTTAAAAAGGTTTGAGGTTTGCTCAATGGAAAGCAGTGGCAGCTGCTTTAGTTTGTCCTGGGGCAGTTCTGCTGATTGACTTCCAGTGCTGGGTAAACTCGGCTAGGTCCCGTGTTCTTCTGGGGCTCAGTGGTTTACAATTTGCCTTTTATAGCAGATCTGCCAAACCACCTGCTTGCACCCAGGACAGAGTAGCCCAAGAGGCTCACAGAAGACTCCCAGGTGCGTGGAAGCTGCAGTGCTCTGACTCCCTGCCTCAGCTCCTTGCCCCAGTCTCCCCATGCTGCTGTCTGGGCTCCCCTGCCCGTTTGAAACAGACCCGTTCTGAAGTTCTTGCAAGGTATCTCCTTCTGGGAATGTCGTACTCCAAATATCTGTGGGTTCCTTGACTCCAAGACCAGTTGAAAGGCTTCATCTGCTGTTGGTTTGAGAGAAGGTCAGAGAAGGTCACAGAGAGTCATGTCTGCTCTCTGCCATCTTGGCTCTGCCCCGTCTCCCAAGCCCAGATTTGAAGAAGGTTCTTTCACACACTCCCTTCCAATCCCAACGAATGAACATGACAAGTTTCTCTAAGGTGTGAAGTCTGTATCGCACCAGAACACTTCCTTTACGGAGTTTGTCCGAGTCACGTAATCAATCTATGTGTAAAATATGAAACATTCTCTAACAAGCTTCTTTACTGATTGCAAGGATCAGCTAGGTACGAGCAGTAAAGTTCTTCTACCCACTGGATAAAATCAGAGGATGGAGCAGTTTCAGATTTACGGAAGCATTCGTCCCTTCTCTGGATCTATGGATATTAGAAAAGGTGTTTTCAGCAAGAGTATCATAGCAAATGCCTGTAGAGTTGATCTTTAGGAGGCCTCTGGGACTAGTGAAAGAACACCTAGGAGAGAAGGAAGGAGCCCAGAGGGAGAGTCACAATGCTCCCCTGCCCCCCAGCCCCCATTTTCACTGGTCAGCTCCTGAAGGAGACTGGACCTATGCCACAGTGCCCCCAACCAGGCACAGAGAGCAACCAGGCTATACACACAGGAATGGAAAGGTCGGAACGTGTGACCTGTTCAGGGAGAAAACTATAGCCTCCCTTCAGATCTGGGAGAAGAGCTCCCAGGAAGGGAGAAAAGACTTCCAGCTAATAAGAGCTATAAGTTTTGTCCCATGAATTCTCTAAATGAGTCCACATGCCCCTGACTCTAGATGAACTTGTACAGACTTCTGGGGAAAATGTTTTGTACCAATGGTACTCTCTATGCCATCTTGGTAAAAATTAAATAACTGTATCTGGCTAATTGATAACAAGTGAGTAGTTAACGTGGAGCCCACCAGTGGGGGCTCATGAGCAGCAGTACCAGAAAACTCAACCCTCAGGGTTACCCCTAGACTCCTGAAAGAAGTAGTCAGCCCCTCTCTCAGGACCCAACTTAGCCATGCAAGAGAAGGCTGGGGAAATGAGTCCAGAGCAACTGCTATGCAAATTTAACTTTCAAGAAAAAAAAAGTGTGAAAGACATAACTATGGTCTATAAGGAGGGTGCTTTTGAGAAGTAGCTTTAAAGGAAAAGCATTAGGGAAAATGAGAAGAAACATTTATTTAGTACCTACTGTGAACTAAGACTTGTAAATTACTGGAAGTCTAAGAACTAGAATGCTATCAAAGTAAGGGAAATAATTCTATGCTAGAGATAAGAAAGACAAATAGGAATTCTCATTAGTCACAAAGAAGAGATCATCAAAATCTCATTGACAGACAAGATCTTGGAGGTCCTTTGGGTCAAACTCAAAATTCTGTGTACAACAAGGGAATAAGCATTTATAGAGCACCTACTCTGTGCCGGTCAATTTTTATAAATGTTATCTCATTTGATCCTCACAGCAACTCTGCAAGGTAAATGCAATCATTAAACAGTTTACAGTTGAGGAAAATGAGGCAAATATAGGTTAAATTATTTACCCAACGTCATATATCTGAAGTAAGATTGATTCGGATCTCATGATTCTAGTTCAGTGTTCTTTCCACTGAGCCACCAGCTAACAAACAGAACAAGTCCAACCCCATCAGCACCTGTGACAAACTTCTCTTCTCTGAGTCTGTTTTCCCAATGGGAGTCGGGGTTCTGACTGGATAAGCTCCAAAACTTTTTCTGTCTGAATTCCATGAACCTATCGACCTGTCACAGGGTCTTGTACACAGTAGTACTCAATGTGTATATTAACAGAATGAATCTATTCAACTGGTTGACCTTATTGGCAAACAAATTTATTAGTTGATCAACAAATATTAACTATACTTCTATTATGTGCAAAGCCTAAGGAAATGGCTGGACAAATGTAAGATACTGGACGATAGGTCTAACCCAGAAGTCGATCCCAATCAGCCAATCAACAAGCATTTCTTAAAATCTGCTTTGTGCAAGACACTTTTCATTTCTGGGCCTATCAATACAAAGAATGGATCAGTCTTTAATGGAAAATAACAGGTGCTCAGTAAATTTCTGTCCCAAGGATTCTTAACTCAGGGTCTGTAAACTTAAAAAATTATTTTGATAAATTTATTTCCACATTATTAGTTTCTTTTATAAACTTATATGTTATTATATAACAATTTTTATTTATAAATATATAATATAAATATGTAAATAATATAACATGATTTTATTTATAATATATAACAAATACATAATATTTATATCATTTATATAACACAATTCTTATTTATAAATATATAATATAAATATGTAAATAATATAACATGATTTTATTTATAATATATAACAAATACATAATATTTATATCATTTATATAACACAATTCTTATTTATAAATATATAATATAAATATGTAAATAATATAACATGATTTTATTTATAATATATAACAAATACTTAATATTTATATCATTTATATAACACAATTCTTATTTATAAATATATAATATAAATATGTAAATAATATAACATGATTTTATTTATAATATATAACATACTTAATATTTATATCATTTATATAACACAATTCTTATTTATAAATATAAATATAAATCTATTATAAATAACACATATCAACATATATGATATATATTATATAACACAATTCTTTATAAATATTCTTCTGAGAAAAGATGCCCAGGCTTCCGCAGACTGATCAACAGGGCGGGGTCTGTGGTGTGAACAAGGTTAAGAACCCTTGGCTCATTAGGCTGCCTTCTAACATTTACACTCGTTCATGAGAGGCCATGATCTGCAGGCCTTGATTAACATCCTTGGAGGACGTAACTCCTGCAAGCCATTTCATCAGAATTCAGAGCTATAAGGGACCTTTGACCTCAGACTCAGGGCCACAGATTTATACTTAGAAGAGCTGT
This sequence comes from Sminthopsis crassicaudata, assembly GCF_048593235.1. NCBI lineage: Eukaryota > Metazoa > Chordata > Mammalia > Dasyuromorphia > Dasyuridae > Sminthopsis > Sminthopsis crassicaudata. The sequence continues at coordinate 15,841,320 of NC_133621.1, read as the reverse complement.
GGGGCTCTCTAGGACAGCCCCCTTCATTCTGTAAGGGAGGAGACTCTCAGACTGAAGCTGCTTTTCTGAAAGCCCCAGAGCTGAGCCTTGCACCTGGGGAGCCTGATTTGGAGCCAACTGTTCCCCTCAGGCTTACCGGATGGTGACAAAAATGCCTTCATTGGGGACTGAGCCAGCACCTAACAGACAGAAAGAGTTCCTTCTCTTTTCTAGGGACTTCCAGCAAGGAGACCTGGGATGAGCCGGATGTTCTTTGAATTATCCGTCCTGAAAGGATGGACGTGGACTGGGTAGAGTCCAAAGGAGAGCAGGGTCTCTGCCACCAGTGAAGGAGGGCCGAGGGCTTGAGTTCTCCAGACCGGGAGAAGTCCCATAGAGGAGTCTGAATTCCACCTCTGGGAGCATCAAACTTTTTTTGCAGAAATAAACCCATAGGATGTAGAGACTGCTTTGGTCTGTGTTTGAATCTCCAAGGCTTAGCACAGTGCCTGGCACAGAGAAGGCCCTTAAATGTTTGCTCATTGATCGATCGATGGATTGGAAACTGAAGGTCCCTGTCGCAGAAGTTGTCAGATCAGAGGGGGCCCTGACGTCTTAGCATGAAACTGCTCTTGGGAGAAGATAAAAAGGCAGCATGTGGGGGGGGGGGTGAGCAGGTGGGGACATGGGAATCGAGCATTAGAAAGCAGATAATGACAATTCCTTTCATTTTGCAAGAAGAACCAGCATGAAGAAGGGGAGACAAAAAAGGATGTCTGGTGATTAATGGGCCCAGGAGAGAAAAGCAGCCCGTGGTGGCCCCGAGAGCAGCAGCGTGGGCAGCCTTGGCCCATCCACGGGGAAAGCCTGAGACCTTGCTCAGGGTCGTTAGCTGGAGAAGACCTGGATTCAGGGCTACAGGGAGTGCACCCCAAGGTGAGCAGCATTAAACCCAGAGCCAGAGGCCACACTGTCCTTGAGCCTCTTTAAGAAACCTGAGAATCCCAAGGGATGGGCAAACTTGGAAAGCAAGGGAGGTGAGCAGGAGAAAAATGCAAGCTAGAATACTGATAGAATCAGCCACAGGCTGAGTCTGGACCTGTAAACCTTTCCAAGGGGTGAGCAGGGGCAGGGATGAGGACAAAAAAGATTTCCTTAATGGAATCCATCTGACCCTTTTAAAATGTGGAAATCTGATTCTTCTTGAGGCAGCTGAAAAGCAATTGGATCTTGATTCATCAAAAGAAGTTCAACCCAACCTCAGATATGTCCTAGCTGTGTGACCCTGGACAAGTTGCTTACCCTGTTGCCTCAGTTTTCTCATCTATAAAATGAGCTGGAGAAAGAAACGGCAAACCACTCCAACATCTTTGCCAAGAAAATTCCAAATGGCAGCACAAAGAGCTGAACGTGACTGATAAAACAACTGAACAAGACCTCACAGGACTTTTGTAAAAAAAAAAAAAAAAAAAAAAATCTCAATGGGGGGAAATGTTAAGGGGATAACATTTGTGCGCAGTGCTTGGTGCATAGTAGGCTTTATCCCTTTCCTTCTAGGACCCTCCTGCCTTCTGGCCTAAGCACTGCCTATAAGCCTTTAATAAATATTCATTCAATTATTACTCTGTAAGACATGACGAACAGGCTGATTCCAGGAAAGCCTGGAGAGACTTGTATGAACTGATGCTGAGGGAAGCGAGCAGGACCAGGAGATCATGGTGCACGACATGTGATGATCAACTGAGGCAGACTTGGCTCTTCTCAGCAAAGCAGTGATTCAAGACAATTCCAATGACTTGCCATCAGCATCTAGAGAGAGCACAAGGGAGACTGAATGTGAATGGAAAAATCATATTTTCATGTTTTTGTTTGCCTTTTCTTTCTCACGGGTTCTTTCTCCCCTTTTGTTCTGATTTTTCTTATTATTTTCTTATATGTGGCAAATATTGAAATACATTTAAAAAGAATTTCACATGTTTCACCTATATCAGATTGGGGAAGCGGAAGCAAGCAAGGAAAGAAGGGAGAAAAATTTGGAACATAAAATCTTACAAAAATGAATGTTATGTATATTTGGAAAAATAAAATATTATTGATAGACTTAAAAAAAAGTGTTCATTCATTCCTTGGGTAATCATTACAATGGAGACCCCCTAGAAGTCCATATCCCCTAATAATCATCATAGCGAATCGTCATGCTCAAACTCTGAAGTCTCTGGACATGACTGGAAACAACTAAAACACAAGTGAAAAAGGGGGTACTAATGGCAGCAGAAACCAGGATACATGTGCTGTTGTTTCCATCTCCCTAGTCTTAGGTAACTAAGTACAGGAGACAGATTTGATCAGGTCATGAATTTAGGAGTTTCCAGAGGTCCCTAGAATCATCAGACTCCATCAAGTAGCAACCACAAGGAGTCTGCACTGACACACAGCACATGTGGCACTGACTATGTGTCTGCACACAGTAGGTACTTATTAAATACTTCTTGATTGACTGGTCTGTATGTCCCAGTCCAGAATTGAAGGCACTGGCTTTGCCATAACCAGTAATAAACCCAGTGGTGGAAGGGGGTGGGGAACATGCTTGTAGCAAACTCTTCAAGTCTCAGTCCATTCTCCTCAAAGAGCAAGGAAGTAGAGAAGGATCGAAACTTGGTTTCAGAGATTTTTGTCCATTTGGTTTCGTTTTATCTTTTATTAGAAAGATATCATTTTATCTTTTTGGTAAATATCTTTGGAAATATTAATTGATGTTAATTAATATTGAGAAGAGATCTCTAGTCAAAATAATATTGATACAGTTATCATTGCGTAGAGATTGAGAAATTAATTGGTCAATTGATTACATGATGTTGGGGAGAAATTAACGGGTGATGGATATTGGGGGGAATCCTCTAGATTGGGGTTTGTGAGCTATAGTATCAAAGAACCTCAAACCCCCCCCCGAGGTGCCTCTTAGACACTCTTAGGAAGATGTGACCAGCCACAGTCCAAGGAGGCCCAACCTGTCAGCACAAGGAGTGATTAAGGACTGAGCAGAGACTCTATGTGCTCCAGCTTTGCAGGAGTATTGCAGGTCCTGCCACCAGGCCCTCCCTTTCCCTTGAAAAACGTTTTCTGTGTCCTAACCTGGGAGCATTTGGGGCAAGCAGTTGGAAGTAATGGGTGGGGATGTTTGCTTAAAGATTTGGTTCATGTGGAAAGCTTTAGATTTCTTAATGAACTAGGTTTTTATTTTGCTCAATATCGTTATGACCCCACCTCTCCGAAACAAACATTTTCAAAAGTAGTAGTGAAGACTTTTTAAAAGAAAGATTGTGTCACCAGTATGTTTGGGAATGAGCCTCTACTTGTGAGTGATGAAAAAGGAGGACGAAGAGAAGAAAAGATGGGAGGGGAGGGAAAGAGAGGAGGGAGGGGGAAAACAGGGAAGAAAGGGGAAGGAAGAGGGAGAGAAGGAAAGATAAGAATGTGAGAAAGGAGACAAAGACAGACTTAAAGACAGGAAAAAGAGACATAGAGAAAGACAGAGAAGGAGGGAGGGAAGAGAAGAGAGAGAAGGAGGGGAGGAAGAGGAAGAAGTGTTTTAGGGAATGCTTCCAGGCATTGCCTCCCATGTGCTCAGGGAGATTATCTCTCTGAAGTCATTCTTTACAAATTTTTTGTTTGTTTTATTATGAACTTAACAATCATCTACAAACATTTCAAGGTACAAAGAATAACAGGAAAAAGTATTCATGAGAAATTTTGAGCTTGCCACTAGAGTTTTCTCAGATTATATATGTGTAGTCATGCAAAACATTTCCATATTAGTCATGTTGTAAAAGAAAACATAGATCAAAAGAAAAAACCTCAAGAAAAATTAAATTAAATAAGTCTGCTTCAATCTGCATTCAGACACTATCAGCTCTTTCTCTGGGGATGGACAGAATTTTTCAACATAAGTCCTTCAGAGTTGTCTTGGATCATTGTATTGCTAAGAATTGCTAAATCATTCACAACTGATGCTCTTACAATACTGCTGTTCCTTTGCACACAGTACATATCACTTTGCTTCAGCTCATGTAAGTCTTTCCAGGTTTTTGCAAGAGCATCCTGCTCATTTCTTATAGCATAATAGTATTCCATCATAAGCAAATGTCACAATTTGTTCAGCCATTTCCCAATTGATGGACATCTCATTTTCCATTTCTTTGCCACTAGAAAAGAGCTGCTATAAAAATTTTTGTACATTTTTCTCCTTTTTCTTTTCTTTTTTATCTCTTTTTTTTGTTTTGTTTTTTTATTTCTTTGGGGAAACACATCTAATAGTGCTAGATCAAAGAGTGTTCATTATTTTATAGCCCTTTGGACACAGTTCCAAATTGCTCTCTACAGAATAATTGGATTAGTTTACAATTTTACCAATAGTCTATTAATGTCTCATTTTCCCCACATCTCCTCCAAAATGTGTTATTTCTCTTTTCTATCCTGTTAGCCTATCTAACAGGTATGAGGTACAACCTCAGAATTACTTTAATCTGCACTTCTCCATCAATAGTGAGTTAGAATGTTGTTGTTTTTTTTCCAATATGGCTATAGATAGCTTTGATTACTTCATCTGAAAATTGTGCATATCTTTATCATTTATCAATTGAGAATTGTCTCTTTAGTTGTATGAATACTTCTCTATACTATTGAGAAATAAGCCTTTTATCAGAGAAACTTGCTTCAATTTTTTTTTCACAGATAGTTTTGCTAATTCTATTTCTTTCCTATTTCCCCCATGTCCTTTCTGTCTTTCCTTTCACCCTGTCTCTCCTCAAAAGATCCAGTCACTTTCCCTCATCCACTTTTCTCTTCTTTCCCTCCACTGTAAAAGCTTTTTTCTTGCCTCATCTGTGTGAGACCATTTATCTCATTTTACTTCTCTTTGGCCTTTTTTCCTACTGCATTCCTCTTTCACTCTTTAATTTTATTTTTTTTAAGATATTGTCCCTGTGCCTCCTATCTATATATATTCTTTCTATCTGCCCTAATAATGAGAAAGTTCTTACAAGTACCAAGGATCATCTTCTCATGTGGGAATTTCAATACTTTAACTTTAAAAGTCCCTTACAATTTCCCTTTTCTGATTACCTTTTTATGCTTTTCTTGAGTCTTGTATTTGGAAGTCAAATTTTCTTTTCAGTTCTGTTTTTTTTTTTTCCCATCAAGAATTCTTGAGAGTCCTCTATTTCGCTGAATATCCATTTTCCTCCTGAATGATTATATTTGGTAGGTGAATGTTGGTTGTAATCCTAACTTCTTCCTCCCCCCCCCCCATCATATTCTAAGCTTTAATGTGGAAACTGCTAAATCTTGTTTTATCTTGACTGTGGTTATACCATACTCTCGATACTGTTTCTTTTTGGCTGCTTGCAATATTTTCATTTTGACCTAGGAACTCTGGAATTTTGTTACAATATTCCTGAGAGTCTTTATTTTGGGATCTCTTTCAGTAGGTGATTGGTGGATTCTTTCAATTTCTATTTTACTGGTTCTAGAATAATTTCTTTTTTTAATGTTTTAAAATATTTTATATAAAAGCTTTATATTTTCAAAATAGATGCAAAGATAATTTGTTATTGCTGTGTACAATATCCTCTTCACTTAGCATTAGTTCATATAAGATGAAAACACTAGATTGTGATGATAGTCTTGACTCTCTCAGCAATGAGGTGACTTTCAGGCCAATTCCAATAGATTTGTAATGGAGAGAGCCGTCTGCATCCAGAGAGAGAAGTATAGGGACTGAATGTGAATTACAACATAGTATTCATTGTTTTTTGATTTCTCATAAAGCCATTCACTTCCATTTGCTCAATTCTGAGTTTTAAGGAATTCTTTTCTTCAGTGAGTTTTTTTTTTCCTTTTCCATTTGACAGATACTACTTTTTAAGTAATTTTTTCTTCACTGAATTTTCATGCCTATTTTTCCATTTAGCTAATTCTGTTTTTTAAGGCATGCTTCTCATCATTAACTTTTGTACCTCTTTTACCAATTTGCCTAGTCTGTTTTTAAGGAGTTATGTTCTTCAGTATTTTTTTGTCTCTTGTACCAAGCTGTTTGACTCATTTTTAATGATTTTCTTCCATTGCTCTCATTTATCTTCCCAGCTTTAGTTCTTCTATGGCCTGATACTAATTTATATTTCTCTTAGAGGCTCTGGATGTAAGATCTTTGATTTTATCTACTTATCAACATGTTTTGATCTTTTTTTGTCATGAGAGTAATTTTCTATGGTCAGAATTTTTCTTGTTTGTTTTCCCCCAACTCATTCTTTTTGTTGTTTGCTCATTTTCTTGACTTTTAACTCTTTGTTAAAGTAGGGCTCTGCATTCAGGGTAGAAGGTGCATTGTCCTAAGTTTTATGCAGCTGTTTTCAGAAGTACTTCTAGGAACTTATAAGTTTTCAGTTCTTCCAAGGTGGCATGATCTAAGGAGAGGTATTTCCTACTCTCCTGGCCTGTGAGTGACCACAAACAATCTTTTCTGTGCTGGAATTGTGAGATGGGTCCCTGTTCTACTGTGGCCACAAGCTCTGGTATCTAGTGCTCCTTCTCATTTTGGGACTACTGCTTAGGATTGCAACCCAGATCCAAGTATGGGAAAAGTAACAGAATCCTTTCTCGGTGCTAGCAAAGAGACCCCTGTAATCTTTCTGACCAGTAGTTTGACCCCCTTACCATCTGTGGTCTGACACTCTTGAAGCAGCTATTGCCATTGCTGATTCAGCAGCTCCCAATGCCTGCTCCTGGTTTGCAGGGGACAGGACTGTAGGCCAGCATTCCACTTTGCCACTCCACCTCCTGCCATTGTCTTTGATGGAAAAATTATTTCATCCCATCTTTTTGTGGATTCTGCTGCTCCAGGAATTATTTTTATGCCATCATTTAAAAGTGTTTGGAGGGATTTGGGGGAGAGTTCAGGCAACTCACTGCCTTTATTCCACTATCTTGACTCTCCTCCCCCCATGTTTTTAAAGAAATATATATTTTATATAGTTTAATAATGTAGTAACAAAATTATTTCTGTTCTGCACTTGGAAGCCATTCTTTACCAAATAATTGCCTATTTCAAAGGAAAGATACCAATCTTCAACTGACTGTCGAGATAAAGTGATCTGAAATATAAATCTTTGATTCAATTTAAGGCACAGTTCTTTGAAAGATCCTGTGCTAGCTGGAAGGGGAGGACAGAAAAATAAGTGTGTAAAAATGGTCCTTGTCTTCAAGGACATCACAACCCAACTGAGTTGATAGAAACAGATTTATTTTATTTTTGTTTTGAGGAGGTGGGTGAGCTGGACCTGTGTTTAGTTGGTATACTAATGTAGATTATTTTCTCTATAACTTAATTTGATAATAAACTGACTATGGCCTTAAAAAGGAGGATTATTCCACCTGTGTGTGGCAAAGACTAAGCTTGAACCACAATATTTCTGACTTTGAAGCGGCTCTTTCCCTAGAACTCCTACTTTTCTCCACTCTCCCTCTCTACAGGGAATGTCCTATTCCTACCTCAATAATTCCAGAGACAAGGCTTCTGGGTTTGACCAATCAGAAATTGTACTAGACGTGAATGAAATATAAACATTTCTATGGGGTCCATCAATAGCTGTTAATCAAAGGCTTTAGCCTAAGCTGGAACAGTCTACAATTGTTCACACAGTTCTTGAAAACCCCTGAATAAAATGGTACAATGTTACAGAATAAGAATGTATTCCCATTGCTTGTTCCCATAGGGTGGATGTAAGATAAACCAATCCACCAATTAAGTATGATCTTCTGTCGTTTAGTGCTGCAAGTCTCTGAGAGGGAATCCCTTAGGGGACAAGGGTAGATCCCCAACCTTGGCCAGCCTTTTCTCCTCCACTTAAGCAGGAAGGAACTTTGTGAACTCTGGATGGAAGGTAATATGGTCCATATTGAGTCAGTACAAACAGGCAATGAGGAAAGGCAGCTTGAAGATTCTACCAGGAGCCAGACAAAAAGCTAAGGAGGAACTTCATGAGCTAGCCCAAGAAAGGGAGAAAAGAGTTATCCTCTCTGCTGCCCAGGTATGGTGGACTCTGTGCCGGCAGAAGGCTCCTGGAAGGAGTGTTTAGTTCTCACCATACCATCTTAGTATAGAACTTACTATAATACTAAAAGCTACCCGATGATAGAGAGCAAATAATGATCCAGTAAGGGAGAACACTGGTGGGGGGCTCTTTAGCAAACCTCAAGCCCCTCAAGGCTATTTTTAGCCCCCTAAGGGAGGGGACAGTGGGGAAAATCTGAGCAGTGCTAGTCACCACGGTGCACTTGCTGCCCAGGCATAAAGAAAACTAAGTTAAATTAGAGTCTGAGAAATAGATGGGGAGGGAGGCTGAATCTGTCAGTTCATTGATCCTGCACGTCACCAAAGGCTTTGCAATTTATAGTCTCAGTGAGTAGCCTGGGAGCACCGAGAGGTCACAGAAAGGAGGCAGAAAGTCTTCTGATAGATCTTACTTTGATAAAGGCTCTCTTAGATGTTCTGTGTGTCTATCTCTCTCATCTATCAATCATCTATCATATCTATTCAATATTACATCCCAATATTACATCCCATTACTATCCCAATATGACATCCATCAAATCTATTCATATATATAGCTACTCTATTATCTGTCTTATCTATCCATCTATCTATCTATGTGATAGTAGTCAGCCCTGGTACCGGATTCTAGGCCTGCTAGAACTCCTATAGTAATGGGATTGCCCATTGGTGGGGTCACTTCAGAGACCAATTTGCAAAAGTCATAAAATAACCGGGTGTCTATTCTGAGCCAATAATTCCACACTGGAAATGTAACAAGGCCCATTTCTATATCATGGAATAATCCTGTCACGTGGTAAGCAGTTTAAATGTTATTACCTTCATTTTACAGATGAGGAAACTGAGGCAGGGGCTTTAGAGACTTGCTATGGACACACAGCTAGTGTCTAGATCTGGATTTGAACTCGGTTCTTCCCTTACTCAAAGACTGACATTACTTAGCTGCCCCCCCAAAAAGAATAAACTGTGGCATGATTGTGTAACAGAACACTAGGATGCCATGAATACCGAGAAGCAGGAATATAAGGATGTTGGGGGCCATATATAGGAATCAATCCAGATTGAAAAAGCAGAATTATTCTGTTCAGAATCGGCCTAAAGCTACGAGACTTTAGGGACAACGTCCTAAGGGTGACAAAGCAGCCAGAATACACCTGGAAGGGGCAGGTGAGGAACAGTCTGTGCGCTTGGCTGGAATGTTGAGTGAGCTTAGGGGGTGGCACTCAGTGGGTAGAGTGAATTCCACGGACCCAAACCCAAACCTCTTCTCTCATGGGTTGGTTTCCCAAACCTCTATTTTGAATTCTTCATCCCTAACGAATTTCGGACGCTCGCCGCCCTCTCTCCCCTTAGTCAAATATTCCCCATGGACTGTCCCACAGGACCAGCTCCTTGTTAGGCGGCAACTCCAGAGGGGGAGAAAACCTGACTTTGGAGTCTCAAGTCTTGGGTTTGATTCTGGGGCTTGGTTTCCTCATCAGTAAAAGGACTGGGGACAGGTCAGGCATATGACCTCTAGAGGCCCTCCCATGACTAGACCAATAGCCCCTCAGATAGTAGGGGCTGGAGAGGGTGGTGGGAGCCGATCTGGCGAGAAAGGCCCCGTTTTGGCCAGAGGCTTCTCCTTGGCCCGGCCCTGCCAGATCTGCATGAGCCGGGCTGAAAGCAGTCCCCAGCCTGGACAGCTCAATGGACCCTACCAGAGCCAAAATTCTAATTCCAGGCTCCTGCTCTTTAGAAACCTTGCCTGGCGCTGGCTCCGTCTCCTCCAGAGCTGGCTCCTGGCTCATTATCGGTCCTGCCCTGGCCCCGGCTCCCACCCCTCACTCGGCCCTAGAAGCCAGGCTTGGCATCTGTCCTCTGCTCCACCCAAAGAAGGCATCTTCTCAGCCCCAGTCACCTTAACGCTAGAGAGGGAGAGGTGAGCCACTGAAATCCTCCGGCCGGGCCCCTCTGCCAGCTCCACAGGGGAGACTCCTAGACTAAGGGAGGGGGGAAAAACTCAGAAACTCAGTGCACTTAACCGCAGTATTTATTGAAAGGTTTGAGAAGTAACTGGGGATCCCTGGTAGGTTAGCCCTGAGCCTCTGATACATTCTAGTTACTGCCATGAAAGGCTGGACAAGTTGCTCTTTTCAATAGCCCCAAGCAACACTTTAAGTGGAGGGTCCCCACACTGGCTGTTCCCCAGACCAGGGAGAGTCACAGTGCAGGCCCAAATGGAAATTTCCTCGAGGACCCATGTAAAGCAGGCAGCCAATTTACCCTGCCTCCTCATAGCAAGTTAAAAACAAAGTTATTAATTTTTTTAATTACAGCTTTTTATTTATAAGATACAGGGGTAATTTTTCAGCATTGACAATTGCCAAACCTTTTGTTCCAACTTTTCTCCTCCTTCTCCCCACCCCCACATGGCAGGTTGACCAATACATTAAACCAAGTCATTGTTAAGGATGCTTTTTCTGCCTCCCTCCCAAATGGGCATTAGCTTTTCTTTCTATTTTATCATAAACTTGAGATATTTTAACCTATCCAAACAAAAAAAAAAACAAAAAAAAAGCAGATTGTATATGAAAGTGTGTTTTATATTAACAAGATACACAGAATTGCTGTTTGTTCCCCTTCTGAACTTTTAAGGATCATCTTCAAACTGGATGGATTTTATGTAAAGTATCTAGTGTCACAAGGTTAGCGAAACACGTCGCTACCCCACATGTACATATGGCAGCACACCTCCCCCCCCACATTCTGCCCTGGTATTCCCAGGACCTGGCACTCCCCCAGCTCACTTAAGTGAGAGCCAGCAAGGTAAGACCCACAGGCTATTCCGGTGCCAGGCTGAGGATGCAATTCTTAGAGCGGAAAAACAGGAAACTGCTTTTTGCTTCTCAGTGGATGAAACCCGGCGGAGGCTCCATTTGTCAATATGATGGCCGAGCTCCTCAAGGCCCAGAACCCATCATCCCTGGCGAGGGCCGGCTGTGGGGCACCTGATGGTAAACATTCAATAACCCTCTCCTGCCTTCTTGCTCCAGGCAGGGCTGCCCCAGGTGAAAAGCAGCTTAACGAGCAGAGCCAGAAAGAGGGAGGTGATGGGCTCTCATGTGGCAGCTGGGTTCCCCTCTTATCCCTTTCTAGCTATGGCTCCTCAAGAGAGACCTTTGACCTCTATGACCCTCAATTTTCCCATCTGTTTAATGGAGATGATGGCAAAGTTCAGTCTCTCACAATCCTTATACAGGATTTCAGGTTTACAAGGCACTTTCCTTGTAGCTGGGAAGTTGTGAGGAGCATAGGGGGTTCTGGGTAAGATTGGGGGCAAGGGGGAGAACCGCCTAGGAGGAAACTGACTTCCCCCTGGATTCATTGTGAGTTTCCCTGGTGATGCTGGAGGTGGGGGCATGTGGAGGGGCAGAAACCCAGGGGTGTCTGACTTCAAAGCTGTTCTTCAGTGCACTAGGAGGGGCCTTTACTTCCAGTCATGAGTCCTTGGGCCCGCTGAAAGGTGGAAACTAAATGAAATCATGAATGAAAGTTTTAAAAAGACATTTGAAGGAAATAGTCAATTTCAGAGGTTAGTGAAAATCCAGGTGTGATCCCTCCCCCTCATGCACGCTTACAAACCACTTGAAATCAATTGAAACCTTTCCTCAGATTGCTCCCCTCCCCCATGGCACTTTGCATCTCTCCTGTACCATAGACCACTGGGGCCATGGGCTCTGGCTCAGTGAACCCGGCAGGGACAAGTTACTTTTGCAAGGAGCAGGAAAAACACTTTTGACAATCAATGGGCTTTTTTTTTTTGAACATTTAAGTAAAGATAAGACTTTTTTTTTTTTTTTTTTTTTTTTTTTTTTTTTTTTTTTTTGCCTAGAGGCAAAAAAAAAAAAAAAGCCTTCATTAAAATCACTTCGTTAGAAGGAGTCTCGGGTGAATTTAGCCATTTTTTAGAAAGCCTTAAAGAGTGTGGGGAACACAATTACCTTCCCGGGGTCCCCGGGCACTTCAGTGTGACACACTTAGGCATGCCAACAGGTGACAAGGAAGTGCCCAGAGCCCTCCCATCGGAAGCCTGAGTGTTAAATAACCCTGAGAGCATGCACGCGCTGGCACGGGCACACACATGCATGCACAGAAACGCGTGCACATGCATTCGCACAGCAGCAAGGGCACATGCACACAGTGCACATTTAGACACACATGTACCCCACACGGGCGCGCGCGCGCGTACACACACACGGGCCCCTTCCCCCCCCACCCCCACCCCCGGCCCCCTCCGCTCTAGCTGGTTGCAGTCTCTGCACGGGTCCATGGGCCCGGGACTGCCCAGGTGAGGAGGCCGCCAGCCGGTCCTGGATGGGGCTGGAGCAGGAGCTGGATCAGGAGGAGGAGGAGGAGGACAGCTGGGGCAGAGCGGCCCGCGCTGGTCCCTCCCTCCTCCCTCCTCCCTCCCTCCTCCCAGCTGCGGCGGCCTCCCCCCCCCAGCCCAGGCCCTCCCCCGGCCGCTCCCTCCCTCCCCCCTCCCGACGCTGCCTCCGCCGCTGCCGCTCCTCCCGCTCGCGCTGCTGCTCCTCCCGCTCTGCATCCCCGGGCCTGCCCTCGGCGGGGGGTGCGTCCCCTCCCCCTCCCTCCGCCCCCTCCCCTCCCTCCCTCCCTCCGCCCGCCCTCGCCGTCGCCGGCACCCGCGGAGCTGACGCCAGGGGGGCTCCCGATGTAACACCATGACCGGCATCGCGGCCGCCTCCTTCTTCTCCAATACCTGCCGCTTCGGGGGCTGCGGGCTGCACTTCCCGAGCCTGGCCGACCTCATCGAGCACATCGAGGACAACCACATCGGTACCGCCGCCGCCCCCGCCGCGGGGGGGAGGGGGAGGGCGCCCCAACTCCGGGGGGGAGGGGTGTGGGCCCGGGGCTCCGGGGGGCTGGGGCCGCTTCCGCCCCGCCCGGTCCGACCCGGCCCGGTCCGGTCCGGCCCGGCCCGAGCTGTCACGGCTCGGCCGCCGCCGCCGCGGGGCCGGAGGGAGGGCGGGGCGGGGGCGGCGGCCATTCCGCTTCCTCCTCCCCCACCCCCACCCCCGGGGCCGCCGCCGCCGCCGCTGCGTCCTGTCAGCGCCCGTTGCTAGGCGTGGCTGGGGGGGGGGAGGACGGGGAGGAAGGACGGGGCGGGCGGGCGCCACGCGTGCCCCGGCCCCCGCGCCTGCACGCGTGCTTGCACGCCTGTTTGCAGGAGAGCTGGCATGCACGCGTGCACGCACCCGGGACGCAGGCCCGCAGCCGCCCCTGCCCAGCGGGGGACCGTGCTGGGGGCGCGGCCCGTGGCCTGCCCGGGAGACTAGGCCGGCCGCCTGCGTGGAGCGGGGCGCGTGGGCCCGGGCCCCCCAGCTAGGGAGCAGCCCTTTAACTCGCCGAGCCCAGTCCTGCTCCCCTCCCCCACCCGCTGCCGCCGCCAAAGTCAAGGCCGACCTCCACCCCCCACCCCATCTAGAGCCAAAGTCAAGGCCGACCTCCCCACCCCATCCCGAGCCAAAGTCAAGCCCTCCCCCCCCCCCAGTTCCCTATCTTGAGTCAGTCACGGCTGAGCCCTCCACCCCATTTCCAGCAAAGTCAAGGCCAGCCCTTCAGCCTAGCCAACGTCAAGGGCGATCCCCCACCCCCAATTCTGAACCAAAGTCACGGCCTGCCCCGGTCCCTAGGCAATCCCGGACGACTTCTCCACCCCCCCCCCATCCCCTCCCATTCCCAGCCAAAGTCAAGGACATTCCCAGCCCCACTTCTCGACAAAGTCAAGATCGACCCCCCCTCCCCCCCATCCCAGCCAAAGTCAAGGCGAATCCCATCCCCAGCTCCCCCATCTACACTGCTACCAAAGTCTGGGCCAACTCTCCCCCTCCCTCCCCCCTCCACCGCAAGGCAATTCTCTGCTAACGGGCCCGGGGAGTGGAGGGCATTCGGGGACTTCCCCCTCCCGTGTAGAGGCGGCCAATCACGTGCCGCAGGTGTGACACTGGAAGGTTGCACAGGTGTGTGCGTGTGCATGTGGGGAGAGCAGACGAGAAGGGCATCCGGGCTGCTTGGCACTCCGGAGGGGGTCCCGGGCCCGGAAGGGCTTTGCAGCCGGGGGCCTGGGGATGCCAGGCAGGTGGCTCTGGCCGAAGCCCGGGGGCAAAACGGAGCCCCATTCAGTGCCTGCGGGAGGGGGAGCCCGGGCGGCAGCAGCCGCTGCTGCAGCTTGGGGCGGGAGCGGCTCCTCCGCTGTGGCTTTTTGTCCCCAGGGCCTGGCACGTGGTAGGCACTTAATAAGTCCTTGTTGATGGATTTTTTGTTTCAGTGATATGAAGTAGGAAATCTTTAGGGAGCCAGGGCTGCAGAAATGCCGAACGAGTGGAGATTGGGACTGTTTCCCCGGGCTGGGCTTTGGGCTTAGAGCTATTCTGAGTCCGGCAGAGTGGTCAAGGCCCATGGTGGAGGGTCCCCAGACTCGTACTGGCTCGGCTCTCGACCTCAGCCCCAGAGCCCCCCCCCCCCATTCTGGCTGTTTGCTAATGTGGCTTCCCAAGGGCCTGATCCCCAGCAGGAGCCGGCTGTTTCCTCTCCCCCTGGCTAGCGGGGTGATCTTTGGCCTCTGGTGCCTAGGTGTGTGATTCAGATCTCCTAACCACCCTGACCGGTCTTAAAAATTGGGCAAGGACCTGGATGAAGGCCTGTCTCTGATACTTAGCAGTGTGACTGCTGGTGCCTCTGCTTTTTAAACGTGATCTCTCTAGCTTGTGGCCTTTATGGCCCTGAAAATCTTGCTATTAATACTTACTCCTTCCTGCAAGGGATTTCATCCATTTGGACCTCAATATTGTCATCTGAGAAATGGCAACCTGCACCAATCCACCATTGAAGTTATGGACATGTTGCACATCTGTATCAGTGAAGGGAGTTTCCATGCTGGGAGGTCCCCATCCTGAGGGAATCACGGTCTGGACTCCCTCTCAAAGTGCATTCATTTGTAAAATGTGTTGAAACTCACACCCTCCAATTAACTTCATCCATGGAGCAGATTCTTCCTATTATTTCCTCCTGCCCCCAATTAAGGCCAAGTTGCCACAAGGATGAGAACTGGAGAAATTTGGGGTAGAATTAAAAAGGAAAGCTTTGTGGAGCAAACAACAGGCCCCTGTATCTTAATAACCCTTGTATGATGCTTTTGAGGTGGAAGCCTTATTTTTTGCCATTATCTTTTCTTATCTGTTTTCTCATTGAGCATCCCCCTTTTATCAGCTTATCAAAATAAACCAATGTGTGGATTGCAAGTGCAACCCCCCTCCCCCATGGGCTGCCATCTCTCCAATCAAAGGAGAGAGCTGCGTTATCTCGTCCTCAACTTCCAAACTGGGCCCAAGAAATCATACAACTGACCGCTTTCAATTTATTGCTTTATCCCCATCCTCAGATGTCTGTGTAGACTGTTTTCCTGAGTCAGCTTCTTTCACTCTGAGACAGTTCTGTAAATCTCCCTGTGATTTGGAATTCATCTCACTTGCTGCTTTTTATGGTGCCATAATATTCTGTTACGTTCACAGACCACAGTTTGTTTAGTCATTTTCCAATCAATGAACATCTCCTTGATTTCTAGTTCTGGGCATGTATCAGCCCGGCCTGTGGAACAAAAAGGTCTTTCTCTTTTTGACTTTTTGAAGTTTCTGTCACCAGAACTGTGTGATCAATGGGTATGAATGAACACCTGAGTTACTTGTCTTTTTTTAAAAATGTATAGTTGTTTATTTCATCGATTGTTCCCCAATGACATGTAAAAAAAAAAAAACTTAGCATTCATTTAAAAAAATTCTTCCCTCCCTTTGAAAAGGCAAGTAATCAATAATACAAGTGAAGTCATACAAAATATATTTCCATATTAGCCAAGTTACAAAAGAAAACACACCCAAAACAAACAAATAAAAACTTAGGGAAAATAAAAGTAAAAAAGGATACTTCAATCAGTTAGTTACTTATTCTTGTGAATTACTGTTTACTGTGGGGATACTGTTCCCATTAGTATCAGTTGCTTTCCAGATTAGACCAGTTCACAACAGAGATGACTCAGTCAACAAGCTTTTATTTAAGTGCGTTTTAGAGACAGCTGGGTGATGAAGGATAGGGTGAAGGCCTGGAAGATTCATCTTCCTAAATTCAGATCTGGATGACCTGGATAAGTCTGCCTCAGTTTCCTCATATGTAAAATGAGCTGGAGACAAAACTGGCCAAGCACTCCAGCATCTCTGCCGAGAAAACCCCACATGGGCTCATGGAGAGCCAGACCCAACTGAAAGAATGAACAATAGACCTTTCAGGTGCCAGTTACAAAATGTGGTTAAGGAATCAACATTTTAATGAGGGGGACAATATGCAGAGAGTTGTGAACGTGTGATAGAGCCACGTGGAAGAAGGGTTTCTCTGGAAGAGGGGCCTGGGAAAGGCCTCTTCGGAAAGTGAGGCCCAAAGGAGGCTGGAGTTTAGTTATTTCAGAGGATGCTTAGCCAAGGAAGAGGACATGGAGCTTCACGATTCAGAGCAGGCCTGGGAAGGATCAGGAAGTTCGTGGTGGGAATCAAGGGGGAATCAGGCACTGGAAAGACAGGAAGGGGCATTAAAAGACACACTGGCGCCTGTTTGACCTTGGAAGTAGCAGGGAGCCATTGGAGTTGAATGAGGAAGGGAGGCTATAGACCCATGCTGTGGTGGGAGAGACGGCAAGCAGGTGATGGGGGTCCCTGCCCCCTGCCAGTTATGGCAGTAATCCAGGTGAGAGATGCTGAGGGCCTGACAGTGTCTCAGGTAGAAAGGACAAGATCTGATCTCTGAGTTCTCTCTGTGGTTGGGAGCCTGGGGAACTGGGAGGATTGGGGGAGCTGCCCACTTGAAAGTGTCTGGGAGATGGGAAGGGAGAGGGCTGAGGAATGACTGTCAGTCTCTTTGGAGGAGGGGAAGGGGAGCCACACTGTACGTGGACTGGAATGAGGGAAGGAAGAGGGCAGCTGAGTGGTTAGATCAAGCGAGGGTGTTCTTAAGGACTTGGGAGACCGAGGCCTATTTGGAGGGATCAAGGAAGCTTAAGATTGAAGGGGTGTGGTGGAGATAAAAGAGGGGGCAGGCCGTGTGCCTATGGGCAGGCAGGGCTGGTTTGGAGAAGGAGGAAAGCTGGAGACCTTGAGGGAGCCGTTAGCATAAGGGGATGAGAAGGGAAGAGCTGGGAGCCTCCCTCTTGCCTCTGCTTTTTCATCTTTCCTCAACCTCCCCAGACTGAACACTTCATCTCCATCATCGCAGCCAAACTTTTTGGGAATAAGGGGAACCTGCACTGTTGTTTGGATTTGCCGTTCTCGTAGGATTGGGGATTCGGAGCCGCCTTTCATCAGTCTGCCTTTCTCTTGAAAAATGTTTCTAAGTTTTGAACGCTTGCTATATTGTCCTATATTTTTCTACCATCTACTTTCCCTAATGGAGCTCTTCCCTTACTCTTCTTCCTCCCAGAGTTTATTCTTATAACAAACAAAGGGGAGGGGGGGGAGCTGGTCAGTACCACAGCCAACGCGTGGAAGAAGTTGGACTCTGTATGTGGTGCCCCAAAGCCATGGGGTCCCCCTGCAGACAGAGGGAGGGAGAGCACCTTCTCACCCAGGGATCTGTGGTAGCTCCAAGGAATAGTATTCAGAAGGATAAGTGGGTTTTATGGTGCAGCCGGGGTCACGTCCTGCTATCGTTAAAATAATACTGAAGACTTGGCCCTCGGTTTCTTTGTCAGTGAAATGAGGTTGTTGGGCAAGAGGTCTGCCCTCTAGGCCCCATAGTAACCGACTTGTGTTTTAGGGTTTGAGGTTTGTAAGGCCCTTGTACAAAAATTATCTCATTTTATACTCAGTCACTCTAGAAAGCGGATGCTCTTGTCCCCATTTAACAGATGAGGAAACTGAGGCAGACAGAGGTGAAATAATTTGCCCAATATCTCCCAGTTAGAAAGTGTTTGGAGATTTGAACCCAACTTTTCCTGACTGCAGTGTCAGCATTTTAGGCCCTATGCTCCTTCACTGCCCAAGAGCTCATGACAGGCTATGCCATAGCTTGGCTGCCCAAGAGCCCATGATGGGCCAGGCCATAGCTTGGTTGCCCAGGAGCCCGTGGTGGGCCAGTCCGTAGCTTGGTTGCCCAGGAGCCCATGGTGGGCCGGTCTGTAGCTTGGTTGCCCAGGAGCTTGTGGTGGGCCGGTCCATGCCCTGGCTGCCTTTGCCACCTCCACTCCCCATTTCATTGGCAGTAGAAATGTGGCTGCCGGACTCTGGGTCCATAGGGTGAGTGACCTGCCATCTTGGTACCGTATGGAGAAGGAGTGCCCCTCCCTTACCTCTGTCCCCTTTAAGGAAGAGAAAGAAAACAGGCTTGGTGGTGGCTTGGCCTTTGTCTCCTGCTTTATTGGTGCCGTGCTCGTTGAAACAAAGTGTTCTGTGTCTGCACAAAGGAGCCGTGTTGTAGCTTCCTTGAGGGATTGTGGGTAGAAGGCTAGAAGGGGCTTAGAGTCCATCCCTCCCTTTATGGGTGAGCAAAGTGAGGCCGGGACAGGTCGAGAGTACTGGCCCGGGTTGCACCTCTTGTGACCGGGATGGATTTCCAAGTCAGAGCCCCGGCCTCCTCCCTGGGGCTGACGTGGCAGGCATGCCTCGGTGGGACCCTTCTGCCTTTTCTGACTCCTATCTCTAAGGGGAGACTCATCTTGGCCAGGCCTTGGTGCTGCTGACTGGGGGATAAATGGAGGAAATTGGGACGGGAGGGATGCTTCAGCTCGCTTCCTCCTCTCCTCCTTCCTTCCTCCCTTCCTTGGCCCCCACCAGGAAAGTCCTCTCCCTAGGAGGTGATGATATATTGGCGCAGTTGCTGCTATTTTGAGCCGTCGACAAATTCTATTTCTAATTTAGATTTATTCGGATGTGTCAGAGGTGGTTTTCACCCCCCAGAGGACTTATTCTATAAACAAGATATTAAAAAAAACAGCTGTTGATGAGTCATAAGAGTAAAAAAAAAAAAAGAGTTTGTGAAAATTGTCTCCATTGGCATCCATACCTAAGTACATTTTAGTTGGCAAGCTGAGGATTTCATAAAATTGGACTAAATGAGCAGAGTTGGTGGCGAGAGCTCCCTCTAGCCCGGTTTAACCCAAGAGGGGCAGCGAGTTCGATGTTTGCCGATTGGTTCCGGGTATGGAAAGACAAACCGGCTCTCGTGTTTTATGGGGGTGTCCCGGGAACAGGCGGCTCCGTCCACTGGACACCTGATTCCCTCGACCTCTACTCTGGCAATGGAATGGGCCCCCACTCACTCTGAAGGCTGCTCTGTGGGCCCAGGGTGCTGAGGAAGCCCCTGACTGGCTGGAAGCTAAAGCTGCCCATGTGCCAGCCCACTTCAACCCATAATAGAGACTCGCTTCCTGGGGACAGTGAATAAATCTCTTCAGATCAGATGGAGGCCGTGTCTGTGTTGGAATGGAGGATGGGGTGATTGGTCAGTCACTCAACTAGCATTCATAAAGCGCCTACGATGTGCCAGGCCAAAAGTCAGTCAATAATAATAGCCATTGCTAGCAGTTCTGTGTACAGCTTTAAGATCTGTGAAAAGCTTTCTTGGCACATCGTTTGATTCTTACAGCTCTGGGCAGTAGAGGCTGTTGTTACCCACAACAGACAGATGAAGGAACCCAGTCTGAGGTGAGGTGGAGGGACTTGGCCAAGATCTGAGGCAGGATCTGAACTCGGCTCTCCATAACTCCAAGAGGTTCACTCCTCTGCCAAATCATCAACCAACAAGAGCTTGGTGAGGGCCCACTATTCTCCAGGCCCTTGGGGGCACAGACATGAAGAACAAAACCATTCGCTGACCTCTTAGAATTCGAACTCTGGGCCTCTCACTCCAGAGCCCACTCACACGTGTGAAAGGGAGGGTTGTGTACAAGCCTGCAGAGCTGCGACCTACAGCCTCGGGCACGATTCCCCAAAATATACATTGCTTTTTCAGTATAAAATTCAACATTCAAAATGTCCTGCTCTTCTGTGATTTTCTCAACTTAATACTGGGAGGATTAGACTAAATGATCTTTGATGTGACCTCTACTTCTGCATCTATGGTCTCCCTTTCTCCTTCCTCCTCCCCTTCCTCCTCCCTTCCTTCCTCCTCCCCTTCCTCCTCCCTTCCTTCCTCTCTCCCTCCCTCCCTTCCTTCCTTCCTCTCTCCCTCCCTCCCTTCCTTCCTTCCTCTCTTCCTCCCTCCCTTCCTTTCTTCTTTCTTTCTTTCCTTCCTTCCTTCCTTCCTTCCTTCCTTCCTTCCTTCCTTCCTTCCTTCCTTCCTCCCTTCCTTCCTTCCTCCCTTCCTCCCTTCCTTCCTTCCTCCCTTCCTCCCTTCCTCCCTTCCTCCCTTCCTCCCTTCCTCCCTTCCTCCCTTCCTCCCTTCCTCCCTTCCTCCCTTCCTCCCTTCCTCCCTTCCTCCCTTCCTCCCTTCCTCCCTTCCTCCCTTCCTCCCTTCCTCCCTTCCTCCCTTCCTCCCTTCCTCCCTTCCTCCCTTCCTCCCTTCCTCCCTTCCTCCCTTCCTCCCTTCCTCCCTTCCTCCCTTCCTCCCTTCCTCCCTTCCTCCCTTCCTCCCTTCTTTCCCTTCCTCCCTTCCTCCCTTCTTTCCCTTCCTCCCTTCTTTCCCTTTCTTTTCTTCCTCTCCTTATCTTGGCTACCTTATGTGCAACCTCCTCTCCCTCTCTCATGCCCCCCCCAAAGAAAAGTCCTCATCACAATTAGGAGTAGCCAGAAGCCCTACATGCTGCTGGGCCCAGTCCCGTGGCCCCCCAGGAGGACCACAGCCCCCCAGATGGCACCAATGACTGGGGCTTCCCAAACTCTGGTCTCCCCAGTGCTGCTTTTCTGGAACATTGTTCTTTGGGTTCTGGGGACGCTCAGAAACGTTCTCTTTGCCATTCCTCCTGGCCACATCACACGCCTTTCCCTTTGCTTCCCATGATGTGACCTGTCAGCCCTGGGGGGGGGGGCATCCTGAGCTTCTCTCCATCTCCCCCACCCCCCAAGGGCCTTCCCCTCTCCTCAGGTAGACTGAGGCAGGACACACCCCACCAGCTTCTCAGGGTGCCGGCCTGAGGCCCTGGGTCCTCCCCCCAGAGGTGACCCGGCCTCCCCAGGACGCCTTCTCTCTCCAGGCCAAAATCAGCGGCCAATAAGCTGGATAGGGAGGTGGGGGGATTCCCCCCCAATTAGGAAGAAAATGAAGATCCTACAGTCATCAGCTTATGAGTTTACAATTCCCCGAATTGTAAAATCTACTAAAATCCTTATTTTTAGAGTTTAGCTGCATTCTCTGTTTTCTCTGTTTCTGCCCCCCCCCCCTTTTTTCTCTGTCTCTGTCTCTCTTTATCTCTTTCTCCCTCTGGGTCTCTCTGCCTCTATTTCTGCCCCTCTATTTCTTTCTCTGTTTCTGCCCCTTTATCTCTCTCTGTCTTTCTCTTTCTCTCTCTCTGAGTCTTTCTTGTCTCTATCCCTCTTTATTTTTGACTCTCTGTCTCTGTCTCTGCCTCTTTGTCTCTGTCTCTATCTCTTCTGTCAAGTTTTAAAAAAAGTGGATTTCATGAACTATTTCCCAATTGCATTAAGCATGTTTAACCTCCCTCTTGACCATGTGGCGCTCCCGCTTGGCAGGGCCATTCTTGGTGCCCATTGGTGCTTTATCTCTGGCCCCCATGAGTGTTCCCGAGAGCACAGGCACCTGTGATTATCCCATCACTCCCAAGGGGACAAAATAGGCAGAGAAAAGACAGTGAGGAGTTCGAGGCCCTGGGACACCCACGCCGACCCTGCCCACATGCTGGCCTTCAGTGCCTGGGCCCTGCCCACATGCCGGCCCTTTGAGCCCTGCCCATGTGCTGGCCCTTGGCACCTGGGTGCCCTCCACATGCACGCTGAGGCCCCCAAAGGCCGAGATGAAAAGCAGGTCAGGCCTGCAAAGGCGTGGCAGGCCTCCAGGAGCCCTGAGCTGTAGAATTGGGTGCTGGCCTCCAGGCTGGCATGCATCTGGGCATCTGCTCTCCTGGCCAGCAGCTTGGAGCCCCCAGTGACTACATTCTCTTCCTCCTAGAGAGAATTCTGGCCATTAGGGATATATCCCATGATTCTGTCAAAGCTCAAAATTTGGAATTGGCAAAGAGTCAGAGGTCATTTCCTCTACTCTTCCCCCCTCATTTCACATGGGAACCTGAGGCACAGAGCTATTAAATGTCTCAGACTGGCATGAGAACGGGGGTTGGGGACCATTGCTCCTTCTACAAGATACGCTCCGGAGCAAGCCCAGGTTGCTATTCCTGGCAGCAATCAGGGCTCCTGCCCCCTGCCACCCCAAAGAGAGTTAAGGTACGCTCTGGGCTCTCTCCGCCCATCTCCATTGCTCGGGGACAGTAAACTGGGGCAGGCCCCACCTACTCCACAGCCCCGAATGGCTGAGGGTTCTTAGGGAAGCCAACTAGCATTTTCTTTATTTAGTAGGTGAAGATGAAGTGTCTCCAGGTGGCAGGTGTCTCTCCCCAGTGACCGGCCTTTCCTACCTGTCAATCGATGATTCAGGTGGTTTACCTGAGACGCCTCTGAAATAGGAGGATCTGTGTTCCAGTTCTGCCTTCTCCTTTTCTGGGTACCATGGAGCCAGTCAGTCATTCCTCAGCCCTCATTTCTGTTAAATGGGCCGGGGGACTTTTAAAGGGCCCTTCCGGATCTCTGATCCATCCTTGGCTTCAGAATTACTCCAATCCCAGCAAAGACCCGCCGGCTTCCATGAAATGGACTGACCAGCCGCCCACTGCCGCTGCCTGGGCCGGAGTCCGTCGGCGTCCCGAGAACGGGAAAGGGGCCTGGAACATTGATTCCATCTGCAGCCCTCGGGGCTGAGAGTCCGGCTCTCAGGCCAAGGCCAGTTAATAAGATCTGTGTTTCTGGCCTCGGGACTGGGGCGATTTTTATCTCGAGGACTTGGCAGTCACGGCGTTTGAGTGCCAGCGGGTGCCAGGTGAATACTGGGAGAGCGGTCATTGTGTTTGTCCAAAGTCCCTGGCGTTCTTGGAAGCAAGGCTGGGCCGAAGGGGGGAAGGGGGCGCGTTCAATGGCTGCTTCTCTTTCCTTTGTCACTGTGTTCTTATCTTGGAAAACGCAGCTTGGGGCCATTGATCCTCTGGCTACCCCCGGGTTTCTTCTCGCCTCTCCCTCTGTGGCCACACTGACCCGTGGGCCCAGAGCCTTCCCGAGGCCAAACCCCAGCTTTTCCCACCTGGATTCCCCGCTTCCTCTCACCCCTAAGCAGACGGTGCAGGAGGGAAGCAGGCAGCTCCGAGGAAGTCCCACTCCTCACAGAAGGTCCCCTGCTTCAGGACTGCCCGGACCAAGCCTCTCTCAAGGCTTCCCAGGCAGGCCCTGGAAGGCAGAGCAAATCGGAGGGACAGAGGCAAGCCCTCGGGATTTCTGATGCGTCATGGGCCGGCTCCTGGTTCCGCCTGTCTTCAGGGCTGCTCTGTCAAAGCAAGATGGCGGTGCTTTCCAGAAAGGTCTGCTAGGAGCGGTCCTTTCGGGCCGGATTGAAACTTCAGGGAACAGATGCGGAGAGCAGTCTCGGTGCAGTCTCCGTTCCAGGTTGTGAGGGCTCTTCCCGGGCTTCGGAGCAGTCTGGTACCTGGCCCTGGCGGGGAAAGGCTGCCCCCTTTGTCCATGTGGAGAATCCCTGCCCAGGAATAACGAGGTCAGTGAGGGCGCTGACGGTCGCTTTTCTGTCGTGTCGGGACCTCGCCAGCGCTCTGGGCCTTGTGATGCACAGAGAACCTGATACAGAGCATGACGAGCACCAGACCAGGGGATTGCCCCGCGGAGACGAGCAGCAGAAACGACTTGGGAGCAATTGCGTCCGTGACTGGGCAGAACGAGGAGGGGGCTTCTTGGCCCTGGGGGGACTTCCTGGCCTAGAGCCTCCCTTCACTGGTGCTGATTGCAGCCTGGCCTCGGCTTCTGGCCTCGGGGTCAGTGACTCGTCATGAGTCACTCAGGACAACCTGTGTCCAGAGCAGGGTGTGATGGGCAGGAGCCTGGCTGCTCGGCCGCATCTCAGCGTGCCTTTGGGTCAGTAACTTCCCACCGCAGCTCTGGGTTTCCTTATTTATTTAGAAAAGAAACGGCGCTCAGGCTGGATGGCCACTGAGGCCCACCCTCCCCACTTGCACACCTGGGGCCCAGGACCATCCTGCTCTCGGGGACCTCCTGCCTCTGCTGTAGGAGCGACATCGTTGCAGCGCATTAAAGGGGGGGCGCTGTGTTCGTTATCTCATCTGAACCCCCCTCCCCCAGCAGCCCCGGGGGATTTTATCATCTCCATTATGAGTGACAGGGCCCAGAGGTGGCCCAAGATCACACAGGTTAAAAATGGGGCATCCCAGTCAGTTACAGGATGCTGGGGGTGCTGGGCCCCAAACACAGAAACATAAATGAAGGGGTTCCTGCCCTCAGAGGGGAGGGAGACGGCAGTATGGAGCTAAGCACGAGGAAGAACTACAAGACAGACAGCAAATTGGGGGGCAGAGGCAAAGACTCACAACTGGGGGTCGGGGGAGGCCGTTGGGGGAGACGCCACCACAGAGGAGGGTCTTGGAGGGGGGCGAGGGGGAGGTGGGACATTGGGGACGCTTCATCCAGGGGGGTGAACATCCCGTCCTTGGTTGCTTCCCCCACCCCAACTTAACCTGCTGGGCTCAGTGTAGACATCCAGAGACTCTTTTTGGTTGATTGTTGACTGACTTAATGATTGCAGGGATTGGGCTCCAGCAGAGACGTCCTGAGAGTCTGGTGCTGTTGGAGGTGGGCTAGATTGGCTTGGGGGGGAGGGGGGGACATCTCCAGAACTGCCAGAATCATCTTATTTCTTCTTGTTCCAAATCAGTATTTGGAAAGTGAGAGAAAGCAGTTGCTCCGTCCGTCCTCCTGCGCTCCACGGTGCTGACCTCCCAGAGACGTTTGCAAAGCAAAGCATGGAGCTGCCAGGGGTTCCCAAACCTTTGCGCCGACCCTGAGTCTGGCAGGTCCTGGGGAAGCTTCTCCCGGCCCCATCGGAGCCACCGGGCCCATCCGGCTCGGGCGAGGAATCGGCGTCTCGTGGGAGAACTGCCGCTCTGCGTCTCACCGGGCCTCTTTCTGGGCTGCGCGGCCCTTAGGAGGGGAGGCCTTCTGGAGGCCGCTGGTGGCATGGTGGTAGAGCTGCTTACCAGCCGTGGGGAGACCCAAGTTCCAATCCTGCCACAGATATCGCCCAGATGTGTGACCCTGGGCCAGTCACTTAAACTCTCACCCCAGTTTCCTCATCTGTAAAATGGAATAGCAACAACATAGAATGTGATGATGAATATGAAATAAATGGCTGCCAGTTTTTATCATTACCTGTCAAAGGTTATCTAGCCTTTGCTTGAAGGCTTCCTATGGAAACAAAACTGACCTCAGAGAGGGCCCATCCGCCTAGGGCTCCCTGGGCCGGCTCCCCTGCCTCACTCCTGGCTCAGCCCTTTGGGGCCCGATCCCATGGGAGAGATCCCTCGTCCACACACCTGAGGGCGTTACCCTGCCCCCCACCCAAACCCCCATGCTCTCTGGGACAAACGGGCAGAATTTGTTTATTTCTCAACAAAAGATAGATTTATTTAGGAAAAAAGGCCGCAGACCCCAAGAAGGGACGTAGAAGGTGCCAGGAATAGCAAATACGAAATAAGGGGAAGAGCAGAGAGTTAGAAAGGAAAGAGACCAACCACTTCTTTGGAGGGGGTGGGGGGCACAGTTAACCAGAGAAGAGATACTCTGAGGTGAGATTGAGCCATCCACGGGCAGGGTGGGCCGGCCACGGGCTAGGCTGGAGGAAAGGGAATGGCCCAGTGAGAGGAAGGGGGGACCCTCATGGCAGGCGCTGGCCTGAAGAGAACCAGGCCACGCACAGAAATCCTGAACCGATCCTGTCCTCACAATTCAAGGGGAAGGAGTGTGTGTGTGTGTGTGTGTGTGTTTGTGTGTATTTGTGTGGGTGTGGGTGTGTTGGGGGTAGGCCCGGGGTCAGAAGGACCTTGAGGTAGCCCAAAGGACCCCTCCAGTGTGGGAGAGCATGTTGTGGGCAGTGGGGGGCATGAAGGGCATGGGGCTGTGGCTGGGCATCTGGGCGCCCCTAGAGGGATCAGAACTGGGCCCGCTCTTGGGGCCATCCTGGCAGTGCCGTGGCCGGCTCGTGTCTGGTCGGTTTCCTGTCACTAATTTTGTGTCTTTCCCCCTGAATTCAGCTGGGGTCATCTCTATAAAAATGCACTTTTCTGTTCTGGGGCCGCCGCTGTTATGAAATATCTCAGTCAGAATGAGAGCGCTGGGGACCCAGAAGTGGCAGGAGACCGGGCAAAGCCCTTTAATCAATGGTCCTCAAACTTTTTAAATAGGGGCCAGTGCACTGTCTCTGACTGTTGGAGGGCCGGACTATGGTAAAAAACTCTGTCTCCGCCCCTCAGCCCATTTGCCATAATCCTGCAGGCCGCATAAATGTCCTCAGCCCGCTGCATATGGCCCATGGGCCGTAGTTTGAGAACCCCTGCCTTTAATGAAGCACTGTCGTGTCCCTCTGAGGAACCAGACCTGGGGGGCGGGCGGCGGGCGGCGCACTTAGCGTCTGTGTCCGGAGTGGGACCTCCCCCTTCTCTGGCACTGTTGCTCCCACGTGGTTCTGGTTCAGTGAGTAGTCAGGAAAAGGTGAGGAGAGAGTTAGGAAGAGTTCTCTGTGTGGTGGAAGTCCCATGTCCCATGTCCATCCAGACCAGACCCATCTCTTGAGGGGAGGTGGAGAGAGAGCCAGGGTGCTTTGGCCGGCCTCCCGGGGCGGGGTGGATCAGCCCCCCAGCCTTCCCCTCCCTGGGCCCATGGGCTCCAGACCAAGATGGACATGCTCAGTCTGGCGTCCTTCAAGATTCAGCACGTGCATTGGGGCGCCTTCGAGTTTGCCCGTCCCACGGCCGCCATTTTCTCCCATGCTGCGTGAGTGCAAGCTCAGGTCTTGGGGACCCCCAGCCTGAGGAGGTGGGCTCAAGCCTCCCCGCCTTGTCTAGTTTTCTAACTGGGCCACGTTGGTTTAATTCACTGGGAATGAGAAATGGAGGTTCATTTGAGTTTTTTTACCTCCCTATGCAAATCAAAGTAACCATGACCTCTGGCCTCCTGACAGTGGCAAACAGTCTCATCATTTAGCGTTTGCCAACTGTCAGAGCAGCCGGGAGGGACCGGCCGCTGCCCCCTGGAAAGGAAATTGAAAAAGACCCAAACTGATTTCTAAATGGAGGCAGAATTTACATCTTATTTCTCCCTTCTTGGGGCATGAGTAATGTGTGCTGGGAAACCGAGTGGAGTCTTCCAGCGCCGTCCCATTCTTAGCCCTGACATGGATAAACAAGGCCTCGTTACCAAACCGCTCATTTCCCTTAAACTTTGTGCATAATTTAAAAAGTCTGTCCTGTTCTCCAAATGGAACACACTGGCTCTCGCAGGGGGACTTTTATTTCTGATAATATGTGATTAATTATTTATTTGATTGGCTGGACTTTTCCTATCATGTTAATCACTGTTTTTTCTCTGTCTCTACTCTCTGTCTGTCTCTCTCTGTCTCTGTCTCTACTCTCTACTCTCTCTCTCTTTCTGTCTCTGTCTCTGTCTCTGTCTCTCTCTCTGTCTCTCTGTCTCTGTCTCTCTGTCTCTGTCTCTCTGTCTCTATCTCTGTCTCTGTCTCTGTCTCTCTCTCTGTCTCTGTCTCTGTCTCTCTCTCTCTGTCTCTCTGTCTCTGTCTCTCTCTCTGTCTCTGTCTCTCTCTCTCTGTCTCTCTGTCTCTGTCTCTCTCTGTCCCTCCTTTCTCACTTTGTCTCTATTCTGTCTTTCTCTTCTTCCTTCTCTCTTTCTCTCTCTTTGTCTCTATCACTCTTTCTTTCTTTCTCTCTGTCTCTCTCCCTTTCCCTCCCTCCTTCTCTCTCTCTCTGTCTGTCCCTCTGTCTCTCTCTCCATCCCTCTCTCCCTCTTCTCCCTTCCTCTCTCTCCCTCCCTCCCTCCCTCCCTCCTTCTCTCTCCGTCTCTGTTTATCCATCATGTGTATCTCTGTCCCCCTTCTTCCCCCCCCGTCCCCAGACACTTCTCCAGATGTAGTGGATGGGAGAGCAGCTGCTCTGTGGCCCCCGGTAGTAAGTTCCTCAGCAGTGATTGGCAGGTTGTGTCCATCTCCCGAGACGACTGGAGCAGAGTCTGGAACCAGACTGTGGTTTCTATTGTTCTCTTAAAACCTCTGGTCCCGGGCTCTCTTGATTGCCGCCTGCAGAAGGCCCTGGGCCACGTCTTCTCCCTCTGGTCTCAGCCTCTCTGGAGCTGGCACCATCCTTGGCCTTGTGGCCATCATGGGCTGGGCTTCCTTCCGGCCCAACCTGGACCCCGGCTCCCTATCTTAGCAGAGGGTCTAGAACCTGGGAGTGGAAGGAGCTAGGGATGCCTCTGAGCCGACTTTGACCCATTTTACAGAGGAAGAAGTCGAGGCCCCAAGAGGAAAAGGATTATCTGTTGGACCCCTAAGTTAGGGCAGAGGAGGCGGAGGACGGAGTCACTTCCCTTCTCTGTGACCTCAGGGTCCCCAGCTTGAGCCTTCATGGGCCTCGGTTTCCACCTCTGTCAAGTGAGGCGGGTAGACAAGGTGACCTCCGAGGTCCCTGCAAGGCCCTCCTTAGTGACAGACCCAAGAAGCAAGAGGGCAGGTGCTGAGGGAAGCTCGGCGTTCCTGCTTGGCGCAGTGAGCCGAGCCTGGTGACGGGGCCCTCCCGGCCATTATGCCCCAGTTCATCCTCCCTGAGCTCTCCTCCTGGAAGTGGTGCCATCTTTCTCTTAGCTTCTCTGAGGAGCCTGTGCACAGCTCTGGGGCCTGGAGACCCTCCAAAGTAAGGATCTGCCCCCCACGGGCCAGTGTCCACGTGTAATGGAGACCAAGCACATGGGAGGCGCTCCATAAATGCCTGTTGATTGGTAGGTGACATTGGTGACTCTTGAACCATCTGAGATTTCACAGTTTGGGAAGAGCAGGGAAGAAGCATTTATGTAGCACCTACTGCATGCGTGTCCTGTGCTACGCACTTTTACAAAGATCACCTCACGTGACTCTCACCTTCTTTGTGATGAGGATTCCGACCGCTGTGCCCCAGCCTTATGGCACAAGCACCAGTGTGCCCGAGGAGCTTCCGTTCATGGGTGGGATGCAGCACTTCATTAGTAAGACCCCCCAAGGAGAGGGCACACAGCCAGGGAGACTTGGGTCCAGGTCCCGCCTGAGCCCTGTGTGGCCTTGGGCCCCCTTACCTGGCCTTCAGCAGATCAGTTAACTCCCCCTCCCCAAGCATGGGTGCTCTCCTCTGGAAAATGGGCACAATACTGGCTCCTCCAGGGAAGCAACAGCTCTGGAGGCCTCCCCATACTCTCCTTGGCTTCCAGAGTGAAGATGGCATCTGCCAACCTGTGTGTGAGGAGGAAGGCAGAATGGCGAAGTTCAGCAGGTGCCAGGCTGCCAAATGGAACCCCCCCTCCAGAGGCAGGAGTCCTAGGGCATGTGCGGCCCTTCCGGGCCGGGCCCTTCCCTGATCATCAGACACAACTGCTTCCTCTGAAGCGCAAGCCCACCCTCCAAATGTCTCCTCCTGTGCCTTTAGGATGGTCCTTCCCCAGAAGCCCATGGGTCTGGGGGGAGGGCGGCAAGCTCTTTTAACAACCTCAGAGCAGTTGGTGAGCTTTGGCAGCAGATCCTCCCAAATGATTAGGTTGCGAATCACTGTCACTTCCTTCTTCACTGGCCCCAGTGACCTGGGACTGCTCGGTGGGCGCCGGCCCATGTGCTCTTGTTAGCATGTCGCAGATGGCCGTGGCCTGGTGCACGGAACAGAATGGTGGGAGGCTAAGTTTGGACACTTGGCTCCGGTCCTGGCCTTTTTCTTGGATCCTCCGAGGAGCCACGTGGCTCTCCTGAATCCAGTGGCCCATTCCTTCCCACCCCCATCCCTAATTCCATGTAATTATTTTGGGTCTCCAGTACTCCGGCTTAGCTCCATTGAGAGCAAGGTGTAAGCCCCCCCAATGGGGAGTCCTTAATCTGAGGCCCCTGACCTTGTCCTTCTCAGACTGTACTCACTGCCTTTCCACACACCCTGTTTCCTCTGTGAGCCACTGACTTTTGTTTTATGCATTTAAAAATAGGATCCATCCAGCACCCCATGAGCTGACTGTTTAACACAGAAAGGGCCAGATCCCCCCAGATCCCCTGGCTTGGAACAAAAAAGCCCCTCGAGGGCATCTTTTTGTTTCTGTATCACAGAGTATGCACTTAATAAGAGCTTATTCATTAGCTGAATACTACTGGAATAAACAGAAAAAATAAAAATTCAGTAAAACTAAAAATTCAGAGGGTTGAGTGGTCCATCTGTCACGGAGTTTGCATTCCACTTGGGGTAGGGATCAGCCATGGGCGCTGATGAGCAAATGTAAATATGTGCAAAATAATGGGAAGCAATATCAGGAGACGTAGCAGTGAGAGCTGGGAGAAGAGAGTGCTGGGTAATCAGGAAAGATCAGTAGGCAGCTCTCCCTGAGCTGGGCTCTGAAGGAAATTAGGGATTTGACTGAAGGCACTGATCACAAACCATTATAATTTATATTATTATTAGAAATAGTATATATATTATAAAATTATTATAGATATATTATAATATTCTTATAGTTCAGAGATGACTGTGCACACTCCCACAGATTTGCAGCCGAGGCCCAGAGGTAAAAGCGAGTGCCAGAGAACAGAGGGCTAATCCGAGACAGGGTCAAAACTCGAACTCGGGGTCCCTGGTTTGTAACTTTGTCCCCATAGGGGCTGGAGCAGCATTTCCTAGGCAGTAGAGATGATTTGATTTGAGCTGGGTTTGGACCCACCTTCTCTTTCTCCTTATTCCAGGAGAAGCCATCGATTGCTGACCGGGGTCATGCTTCTCAGATCCGTAGTTGGACTTGCCTCCTTCCCAGACACCCTTCCCTTCACGTGTGGCTTTTTTGCTGAAACTATCAAGGATTTTCCCCCTTGAATCTAACTCCTAACTAGATACCGGCTTACAGATCATTGAGTGGTTTTTCCTATGACTCGGTTTTTGGAGATTTGGGATTGTGGAGGCGAAAACATCACTGGAAATACATTACATTATTATTATACATTATTATATTGCTGGAAATGCAGCGCTAGCAAAGACTGCTTAGGGTTCACTTCCTGTCACAGGCAGGATAGGGATACGCAGCAAGTGTTTTCGATTGAATGAAGGAATCGGCGCATAATGGTTCCCATTGAGAGAATTCTGTTGTTTTTCTCGTAATGGGGCAAAGTGTGTCTTGTGCTGAGTGAAGACTCCCGCCCTCTCCAAATCCAAGATCAGACAGTTCTCGGGGTCTCTTAGGAAGCGCTCCTGCCTTGCCATGCGGGCCGTCCCCTGCCCCTGCCGGATGAGCCAGACAGATGTGTAATTGGCATGGGGGATGATTTATGTTGCTGACAGAGGCTCATTAGCATTTCAAAATGCAGAAGGGGTCAGAGTGTTGGCAAATTGGTTGTGGGGAAATAGGAAGGATGCTTTGATTTAAAGATCTGGCTCCATTGGGAACTTTTTAAAAAATATATCTAATACATGAGATGATTTGTGCTTCTAGAAGGGGAGCTGTTCATACTCCGGAAGGGGATTAAAATGATCTCGCCTGCCATTTTTCCAACCAGAGCTCCACTAAGAATCGAGTGTTTGCATAAGTGGAATTATTTAGAGAGACAGAGCCCAAAGCATGGAAAGCGCTCTGATGATTTCCTCTCCCTACCAGTATGCAAATGGCGAAGCCGGTGATTCAAGCATAATGTAATCAGGGTTCCCAAAGTTAAATAATTTAAATTTCTTGCCGAAACCACTGGGAGATTTAGTGCCGGGAATAGATCGACCTGAATACTAATGTCCCAAGAGCAGCAGAGGAGAGAGAGATCGGCAGGAAGTTTGCCGGCTGATTGGTTTAAATGAGACCCCGGTTCCATCCGCCATGGACTCTGTGACAAGAAGAATCTTGCCGCTTGTCAGTGCCAGTGCTTGACCTGATAGGGGTTTAAAGTCAGGTCAGCATCTTTCCTGCTCTATTCTTAGATTATTCAGAAGCAGCTGAATTTTTCTGGGCCATGTCTTGGGAGCGTGTTATTTTCCCCCCCAAAGTTTCTTGTCCGTTTCAGAGGCTGATGTAGACATGGCTTTGGGCCTAGATTTGATTGGCAAGCATTTGCTGCAGTTTGTAATCTGAAGCATTGAAAGTTTCCCTCAGAACATTGCCTCTGGTTGAAAGCATAGGTTAGAGACCACCTTTGGGGCAAGACCTTTCCCGATGACGGTCAGGAAGCATTTATTGGGCACCTATGATGTGCCAAGCACTGAACTAAACCCTGAGGTGCAAAGAATAGCAAAGGCAATCTCTATCCTCAAAGAGCTTTATGATTTAATGGATCTGATGCCCCCAAGTCAGTGATCTCCTTCTCCTTTAAAGACCATGAGCTCCTTGAAAGCAGAAATTGCTTGGTTTCGTCTTTGTGGCTCCAGTGCCTAACACTGTACCTGAACCACAATGAGTATTTGTCAACTTGAATCCACATGGGCTCCTCATCCTCCCCGTCACACATCTTTGTGCGTTTTCCAATCCTTTGTACCCAAGGGCCTTGGGAAGCTAGTGGGACTGGTAAATGGCTTCAGGTTTTAAAAGCTGCAAGTTCACTTTTCAACTTGACCATTATGTTTGAAGTATAATATGGGCCTATTTTTCAACTGAACCCTTGTACATCCAACAACGAGTGGGCTTTCCCATAAAGCGCGCTCATTCTCAGACTGCTTCCTGGGGCCAGTAAGAGTTCAATTTATAGATGTTTAGGACATCGTGTAAACTTTGTTTATGCTTTGTTTCCTTCCTTTTAGGGTTTTTGGTGGGGGCTTTCTTTGTTTTTAACAAGGAAACTTTCCATGCAGTGGACTTAAAGAAACTGAATAGTTTTTGTGTTAATATATTTGTATCTTTGCCTGGAGGCCTTTACATCATGAATCTGCTTCATGCCCTCAGCTGAGCTAATGAACTAATAAAAATTACCATGGAACTCAGCACCAATAATTATAAAAAATAATAATGAGCTTGTTAAAATTCCTCTGTTATATAATGTAATTGGCTTGGCATTGGAGTCTGGGACTTTGGCCCAAGTTTTCATTTTGTCTTAGCTTTTGATAGTGACTTGATTAGTAATTCCACACGAGGTAGGGTCAGAGGTAGTTTGTAGACCTTCCCCATCCTGCTGTCTAATCCAAAGCCCCAAGGGGAGAGAGCCAACAGGCCCGAGGTCATAGGGCAAGATCGAAATGTCGGCCTAGATGCCAAACCAGCATTTTTTTCTCCTGGTTCAGGAAATCTAACCACAATTCCTAAGTTTTGGCAGCTATTTCCAATGGGTTCATGGAAGCTAATAATAATGATGTTAGGATAATGGTTCTAGGACTAGAGCTAAGGTCTAATGGAAGTGTTTCAGAAAGGAGGAGAGCTGGAGGAAAAGAACTACTAGATTGGGAGAGACTGAAAATTAGAGTGGAAAGATGGAGGAAACAGTCTTCTGCAGGGGACCAGAGGGGAGGGGATGAAGGCTAGTGGGCCAGCAGCCCTGTATGCTGGGCACTGTGAGCACCTCCTGTCAAAAAGAAAGGCAAAAAAACCAGTGCCGGCCCTCGAGGAACTTCTGTTGGATGGGGAGACAAGGGGTCGATGCAAGACAGCTTAGACTGCCTGGGAGAGGGACACTGGTCTGGGGAGGGAGAGAGGAAAGGCCTGTTCTAGGTGAGATTTGAGGCCTGGAGGAAGCCAAGTAGGTGGACCTGGGGGCAACACTCCAGGTCTGGTGCAGAGTCAGAGGTGGGAGATGGAGGTTGGACTTGAGAAAGAAATGGCCTCAGACTCTGAAAGAAAGGAGGCAGGGAGAGTGAGGATCTCTCCTTCATTCTGACCATCCTTTCATGGGAGGACCTCCATCTGGGTCTCCATCTTCTGGACATTCTCCAGGTAGAACGTTATTTTTGAAGGGCCCCAGGATGGAACGCCATTAGTTCTCCAGATGGGGATGTAATCACTGAGGAGCAAAGCATCTCCTAGTTTGGGTTCCTAGGGCTTCCCGTAGCTTGTAAGCTGGGCTTTGGGATCTCCCTGAGGAAGGAGGTGTTCTCTTGGGGGGCCATGGGCTTGGGAGGAGAAGGGATGGGGGCTGCTTCCCCATCTCCAGCTTGGCTGGCTTCTCTGGCAAACACTGAGCCAAAGTTACTGTGTCGGAATTCGTGTGTTTAAGGTATCGATTTGGTGAGAATAGAGTGTAGCCCCCCGCGGGCCATCCTTCTGCTGCCCCTAAGTTGTTCTGTGTGGATGCGCCTGCCTAGGAGGGGAGCAGCAAGAGGATGGGGTTTCCCCTTGTAGCCTGGCTCTGGAGAACACGGGTTCAGATTCTGCTCTGCTGTTGACTAACTAGGAGCTTGACAAGTCACCTCCAGGCTCCTGTTTCCTCTCTGTTGTGGACTGGGGAGTGGATGCCCCCCAAGGATCTGGCCCTCAGTAAAGAGGGATCATTCCCTTTTCTTTCTTTTGTTTGTGAGAGGCTCTGGAGTGGAAAAGTCCCAGGTTTAGGCCTGCCTGGGACATGTGCAACTGTGAGACCCTGGGCAAGTCACTCTGCAGCCGTGGAGGGACCAGCCCTCAGTGCCCGCTGCTGTGCATGATTGTTATGTGGCCAAAATGAGACAAGCTGGGAAAGTGCCCAGCAAACCTTGCCCTTGCTGCCCAGAGGTCAGGTCCCGTGACCCAGACCCAGCCCCTGCTTTGTGGAGGTGACAGAGGGAAATCCTTCCTAAATCTTCGAGGAGCAGTTGTATTGTCTCCTCATTCCCTTCAGCCAGAGATTCTGGCCTTGTGGCTGTGTCTTTTTAAGTGTCGGGTAGACAATGAACTCTTGCAACTGGCAATGATGCATTGTCCAATGTCTTCCATTTCCCCCAAAACGGCATGGATCAATAAATCTGGATCCTTCCTAATGCTCCCTCTGGAGTTTGTGATACCACAAACTCTCTACCACAAAGTCCTCTATTTCTGTAAACTCTCACTGGACACAGCCATTTCTTCTCTGCTCTGTCAACATTTGGTTGGCCGAGATCCTTGGGAATTTGCCCACCGAGGGCCTTTTGGTTCTGTCCTTGGACCTTTGCCATGTCCTGGGCTCCATCCACATCTGATCAGATGTCTCCTGTGTGTATATGTATGTGTGTGTATAATAAATATGTGCACATATACACACATATGTATACAATACATTTATAATTCACTTTTATAATTGTTTTGTAAAGTGGTATCTAGAAGGTATTTCTTTTTTAAAAATATATTTTATTTCACTAAATATTTCCCAATTATGTGTAAAAAAAATTAGCATACATTTTTTATTTTTAAATTTTTTTATATTTTGTTTTCTTTTTTTTTTATTATAGCTTTTTATTTACCAGATATATCCATGGGTAGTTTTATAGCATTGACAATTGCCAAACCTTTTGTTCCAATTTTTCCCCTCTTTCCCCCCACCTCCTCCCCCAGATGGCAGGTTGACCAATACATGTTAAATATGTTAAAGTATAAATTAAATACAATCTATGTATACATGTCCAAACAGTTATTTTGCTGTACAAAAAGAATTTTTTGAAATTTTTTGAAACTTTGAAATAGTGTACAATTAGCCTGTGAAGGAAATCAAAAATAGCATACATTTTTTAAAATTTCGAGCTCTAAATTCTGTCCCCCAGGAAATATTTCTAAAAATCCTCATCATCATCATCATTACTATTATGATCTTATTCTTATTTGGCGGAGATAGGGTTTAGTTAGAAGCCTTCCAAAGACAGGTGGCTAGTTTGTTTTTATTTTATATTTGTGTTCTGTGGACTACTGCGTAATCCCCATCTAGGTGACATAGTAGATTGAACACTGGATCTGGAGTCAGGAAGAGTCATCGTCTTCATGAGTTTAAATCTGGTCTCAGATATTTACTAGCTGGGTGACCCAGGTGCCTTAGTTTCCCCATCTGTAAAATGAGCTAGAGAAGGAAATGGCAAATCATTCTTCCAAGAAAACCCCAAATGGTGTCAGGAAGGCTTGGGCATGAGTAGACCAACTGAATTCTCCTTACCAGTGGAGATGGGGCCGGAGAGGGCCAATGTGGAACTCCACAAGGAGGGTTAAGACCCTGGGTGTGGTCTCTGGAGGTCTGGAAGACAGGAAGGTGCTCCAAGAGCGCACAGGGCAAGAGGAGGACCAAGGTGGGCTTGGAATTAGAGCTGCCTCAAAGCATGAGCACGGGGGTTGGCAGATTTCACTCTTTCCTCTCTCCATCCTGGAGATTCTTCATACTCAGGCTTTGAACATGTAAATGACATTAATCAGGAGATTTTTGTATCAGCTTTGTCAACATTTACATTCACTTTACCCATTAAATTTGCATCTGAAAAGCCCAGCCTTAATCAACATTTCAGGGATCCCATTCAAATCTGCCTCTGATTGAGTCCATGTGTTAAGTAATTTCTGCTGAACTGTTGCTAGGCTACCAATTAATAATGCTTCATATTTCATTAAAAACTGGCTTCCGCCCCTGCTTCCATTTGACTTTGCAGCAGTTGCTCTGAGCTGTTTGCCTGGGGGAATTGTGACAGGTAAATTAACGTTTTCCCGAATTGGTTGTCTATGATTACCATCCTTAGTCATATCTGTCAATATAACTTTTTAGGGGTATTTTCTGAAGGCTTAAGAGGTAAAGACCACACCCAATGGTTCCCCCACTGGGGAGGACCATTCTTGGCTCTTCAAGCTCCCTTTCAATGCCGGAATTGAAAAATCACAGGTCTGTCTGTACTTGGGGGAGAACAGGCCCCATCATTGTAGAGCCCCCGATTGGTGACTAATAATTAGAATATTAGGCCCCATTCAGAAGATGACAGGCAGCTGATGGAGCATTCAGCCAGGCAGGTTTGCATCTCGTTGACTTTTCTGGGTTTGCAGGCTGGGCTGGCGTTCATGGGGAGGATAAGGAGGAGGATTTGCCTTTTGTGGCAGGCAAGTCATATTTCCATGACATGAATCCTTCTCCCGCCAATCTTATGCAGAGAAATGGCAGGTTCGGATAGCTTTGCTTCCTCATCTTAATTCTCGTGCCTTTCTCCTTGTAATTATTTCCCACTTATCTTGTATATGGCTTTGTTTGTACATATTGCTTTGCTTTTGCACCCCACCCCCTTATATTGTAAGCTTCTTCAGGACCTGGACTGTCTTTGCCTCTTTTTGTATCCCCAGTGCTTAACACAGTCCCTGGCATGTAATAGCTATTTTGATGATGATGGTGACAGTGATGATATCGGCCTTTGGTACTAGAATGCGGTAGGATAGAGTAGGGGGTCCCGGATCTAGGATTGGAGGGGATTTCAAAGGCCACAGATCACTCTCATTATTTCCCAGAGAAGGAAACCAGGACCCAGAGAGATGGAGTGGCTCGCCCAAAGCTCACCTCACAGGGAGTGAGTGGGATGGCTGGAATTCAAAGCCAAGCCCTCTGCTTCCAAATCCAACAGTCTCTACAGAGTGCCAGACTTTTTCTTGAATCTGTGAGTGTCGGACATAGAATCTAAACCCACTGGGCAAGAACACAGCAAGCATTTAATAAATGCTTACTGATTCCAATCGGGATAGGAGACTTCACCATGAGATATTTGTCCTATTGAAAGGAAATGATCACTTAGGGATAAACGAATTCTAAAACCTAAGTAACTTGAGATCAATCATTATTAAGGATGCCAGACGGTTTGCTAAGGGCCAGGGCTACAAGAAATACAGAAGACTTCTTGCTTTCAAGGAGAGACAACGTGCAAACAAGTAGGTATAAATGAGGACCATAGAGGCTAACTTGAGTATATTCGTTAAAGTGTTAGAATTAGCAAAAGGTCCAGAACCATTTGTTCTTGGTTACTTAATATTATGCTTAGCACCTAGTAGGTGCTTAATAAATGCGCATTGAACTAATGAGTAGATCTTGTCAGTGTGAGCCTTTGTTACTATGCTTAGTTGGTAACCGTCCATGCCTGCCAGTTTTGTATCATTCTTGTCTGAACTTTCCCATTAAAACTCCAGGCATCATGGGGGAGCCTCCCCCTCACTCTCTCTATTATGTGTGGATATTCAAGGAAACACAGAAGCTGAATCTTAGTTGTTTCTTCCTTTGCCTAAGGGACTGGCCCATTATTGTTTCCAACTCTATCTTTCTGGTGACATCTTTTAGACTCATCAAAAAGGCATGTATAAATAATAATAATAACATAATAGATAAAAAAATAACAATTTAAAAAATAATAAATAAATATAGAAAAAGGCGCCTACTGTGTGCCAGATTCTGGGCTAGGGACAAGGGGTACAAAGAGGGTAAAGTCCCAAGAAACTCACATTCCAGCCAAAAATAGAATTATCAGCCTAATTTCTGCTTCTGCCCACCACATCCATTGGTTACCCCCAACTTGAATTCTTCAGAGAAGGGCATTTGATGACCTAGAACCCAACATAGAGACAACTGGCTTTTAACAAGATGGGTCTTTGTTTCAGGGAGAAGTTTTACATTATTCATCTGATAAATTCTAATTAAAAAAGACTTCATTTAGATCAGCAGTGCAGTATGTCAAATACTTGGGGAGGGGGGAGCATATGTAAATACATCCGGTTCTTCATGTTCTTGTGGAGGAGGCTGAGTGGTGCTACTTTGTAAAAAGACATCTCCCCTTTCTCCCTAGTGGATGCCTCGGTTTCCTCAGATATAAATTGAAGGAATCTGCAATTTAAAAAATAAATAAATAAAGGGGGAGGTTACGTTTGAATTATATTTCTCATCCAATAAGCAGGGAGAAGAGAATGTGTTAAGATCTTTATAGGATCCAAGAGATAGCGCTGGGAAGGACTTCAGGAGCCATTCATCCATTCTTGCAAACTACAGGTGCAAAGTCTCATACGGGATAATAGATCTGAGCCGGATCCAGAACTTTGTGGGTTTATTGTGAAAAAGATACATGAAAAATTAGATAGGTAAAACTCTTCCCCCCCCCCCCCAGGCTGGGGTTAAGTGACTTGCCCAGGGTAACACAGCTAGGAAGTGTTAAGTGTCTGAGATCAAATTTGAACTCGGATCCTCCTGAATTCAGGGCTGGTGCTCTATCCACTGCCCCACCTAGCTGCCCCTAGATAAAACTCAATTGAAAAACTAAAAACCATTAGAAATTTCTCCTCTAGCCTTTCTGGAAATAGCTATGTGAACTATAATCAGGAAAGGATGGGGAGAAGGGAGGGTTGTATTCTTCCCTCTCCCACCCCCGAGAAGAAAGAAGGAAAATTTGATTAATAAAATCAAAACAATGATGTCGTTTTCTATATTCTGTTTTCTTTTGGTTAAAACTTCAGTGTGAGAGTCAGTGTGAACTACTTAGCTAGTCAATCATACATTTTATTAAGCCTTTCATATTTTCGAGGCAAGCCCTGAATTTTGAAGGACAAGGTTTGGGTTCTCATTGCATCTCTGATCCGTAGGAACCCTGTGACCTTGGGTGGATCTTCTTTCTGGCCTCGGTCTCCCCGCTCTGTAAAATGCTAGGGGTCGAATTTCTTTATAGTCCCTTCCGACTCTGAATGTTATCTCATTCTTTGCTGTTGGAAAACCTATGAATCGCAGTAATGATCTCGCAGAATTTTCTGTTACCCCTCAAAGTAGCATTTTGTTTTCAGATTATAAATTTTCTGGTTATAAAGTTGGGATCCTAAAAATCTTAATGTAATTTTAGTTATTAAAGCTTAGGCTGGACTGAAGCTATTCCTGCTTAAGATGGAATTAAGGCTTTTAGGATAACCTGGGTGTGTTTTAGGAGAGGTTTTCTTGGGAAAGGGCTCTAATGCAGCATTGAAAAGAGCCTTAGATGTTAGCTATCCTACCTCCTTCATCTCCTGTTTCAGATACAAAATGGATTGCTATCACGTTCCCATTGCTCCTCCTCCAATAGGCTCCTGGGTAAGACTATCACCTGTGATAGGGAAGGATCCAGGCATCCTGCTCCTGACCATACTGTCAAGCATCCCCTCCAATTTGGGATTCCCAGCATCATGGGGTCTCCCTTTATGTGGCTAATACACTGCATTACTCCTAAGAACTTGTCTTGGACTTGTCCACACAGGCCCAGGAGCCTCTGGAGTGTCTTTAAAAGAATCATGGCATCCGTCTCATCGTGCTGGCTTGGCGGTTCCTTGAAGGCTCCAGAGACAATTGTGCAAGGGGTCTCTGGAAAATAATACCAAGAGAGCCACGGCCTCAGAAGCCTTGAAAACTCTCTTCCTAAAACAGCCACCCTTCTCCAGCTCCTGACATCCTTCAGCACCCACCCATTTTATGATATTCCGTCACAGAAAAGTCCTTCCTGGTGTGATTTCAGAGGGCAGATATAGCAGACTAGGGGACAGGCTTCTCGCTGAGCAAAATCGGTCCACTCATATCTGCGTGTTCTCTTCTCTTTCACGTTGTTGCTCCCCCTCCCTCCTTTGTCCCATTACCCGCCATGAGTGACTGCCCTGGTGTGTGTGTGTGCCTGTAGCTGCCATCACTGAGACTTCCATTTTCATCAAAGGATAATCTAATTACATCCATGATTGTTTGGGTCCTCGCCCTGCCACATTCTTTGAACTGACTGGACAGGTCAAGTGTCTCAGACCGAAAGAAATCTGTCTCTGGCAGCCAATTCTCCTCTCATCCTTCCTAATGTCAAATGCAGAGCAGTCCTGTTCCCAAGACCCCCGTTACTCATGGGGCCAGATTCATTCAAATGCGCAAATACGAAAACCGTTTATCAGCAAAATGGATGTGACAGAATCAACATCTGGCTCACGCTCACACGCTAAGTTTCTGTGCAGTTTTTGCTTCTGAGAAAGAAGCCGATAAGCCCGTCCCTCTCCTCCGAGGCTTCTTTCTCTCTTCCTTGTCTGGGGGTGGTGGTGGTCTTTTTTTTGGCTGTTGAGCAAGTCACATCCTATAGATTCAGAACTGTAGGACTTGATGTCTAAAATCAGGATGTTCTGAGTTCAAAATCCACGTCTGGCACTTAGCAGCTGCAGGATCTTGCTCAGGTTGGCCACCTCCTGAGTCTGTTTCTTCATCTATAAAATGGGGATGATCATGCCTTCAGTTCTGGAGTTTGAGGGAGATTCAAATGATGTGAATGTGTATATGAAGTCCTTGCTAAACTTTAGCTATCGGCTGTAATTCTTGTGTACCTACAATGGGCCATCTCTCTATTTTACAGGTTAGGAAAACAGTCATTTATCGGAACCATAAAGGTGGTGGCTGGCTAGGGCCAAGTTTCCGTTTACAAGAGCAGAGTTAAGCTGGTTTTCACAAGCCGAGGATGCACGAGCTCTGATGTTGGGAAAGGGAGGGCGAGATCACTTTCTAGCGGCCCCATCATCCCCCATTCACTGGCCCTTCCTCCTCCTGAGCAAGTCATTCTACTTGTCAGAGGGAATCGTGGGAGTTCAGGGGAGTGTGTATGTTCCTTAAAACTGGGGGGAGAAAAAGAGGAAGAGTTCCATGATTCCGGCAGGAAGCCAGGCAGTAAGGGTCACCAGGGAGGGAGAATGCTGAACCCGAGGCCCGCGGAACAGAATTCAAGTCTGGCCACGGCAGCTGCTTACCCTGTGCTCCCGGGCCAAGGACTGCTGCCCGCCTTGTGCTGTCTCCCTCTTATACGAGCCCAGGGTCACGAGGAGCAAATGCAATAACTTGTATGAAGCGCTTTGCTATTAATAACTTCTATCAGTTAAGGTTTGCAAGGGTTTCTGATACGGAAAGTCATTCCCCTGTACCTGGGAATTCTGGGGCCTGCAGGCTGAGAGACCTGCCAGGGTCACAGAGCTGTTTCACACTGGATGTTGGGCTCTAGAACCAAGACCAGTTTCCTCACCACTAGGCAGCCCTACCCCCGTCTCTCTTTGCAGCAGAGCTGCCCCATTTGACGGGTCCTGTGGGGCTTTGGGACCCCCCTGGGGGGGAGGGGGTCTCCTGGCAGCCTGTCCCTGCCTACTTTCCACCTTGGGCTTTTCCAGCCAGTGAAAACATTGACGAGTGACCTCACAGGGAGGAAAACCAAACCAGAGAGAACAGGGCTACCTTTTGAGAGGCTTCATTCCCCCGTGTAAAATGAAAGGGGGATTTTGTGCAGAGCCGGGGCAGCAGACGTTTGGAACCCGAGGAGCTCTTCTGAGCCTGTGAGCTCATTTCCTTAAATCGGACTCTGGCACAGTGTTTCAATTAGTGCCGCTGCCAGGTCGGGGCGGGGGGAGGGTGCAGAAGGTGCCCTTGTCCGCCAGCGCCCAGGGAGCCTCCCTCCCTTAGCCGTTATCTGGTCTGGGGCTCAGGCGTCTCTCTGGCCGTCCTTGGCGCGCTCCGATTTTCTTAGGCCGTTTTGTGTCCGGGACTCTGAGCAACCCAAGCTCAGCTGGATCTGGAAGCGTTGTCCACTGCTCCTTAATCTCAGGGCTTCCTTCAGAGCCCCCAGGAAGGAAATGCCATTATTACTCCCATTTTGCAGAGGAGCAAACTGAGGCAGCAGCAGTCAAGTGAGAGTCATGCAGCTAATGAATGATGCCAGACTCCAAGCTCAGGACTTCCTCTCAAGGCCGGCTGCCATGACTGCTCTCGGATGAGATGATGTTTATAAGGCCGGGCACGGGGCCTCCCCCCATCTCTGGTCTTCCCCCACTTTGGCTTTTGCCAAGCTCTTGGGCTGGGGTTTTTGCTCTCAGAGCTAAATGTTTCCTTCCCCTTCATTCTCAGTAACACAATATGTGTTTGTACACGCGTGTGTGCATGTGCACTGTGAGTGCATGTATTGTATATATGAGTATTGCCTTATGCAAATGTGTGATTGGGTCCACATGTGCACTGTTTATGTGTCTTGTATGTATGTACACACGTGTAGGCTGTTATGAGCATGTGTGTTGTGTACTGTGTGCATTGTGTGTTGTCTGAATGTGTGTACATTGTGAGCATCTATATGGGTACTGCCTTGTGTGTGTACACGTGTGTGTTGTGTCTGAGTGTGTGTTCACATGTGTAGTTGTGTTGTGTATGAGTGTATATACATGTATTTTGTGTGTCTGAATGTGTGTACATGTATTTGTGTGTATCTGAGTGTGTGTACACATGTGCATTTGTGTGTTGTGTCTGTGTGTACACGTGTGTAGTTGTGGGTCTCACTTTGGGAGCTCGGCACATCTGCTTCTGGGGTCTGGCTCCCTCCCAAGCTGGCGCTGCTCCTCCCCCCACCAGGTTATCCCATTTTCTCCCCCCTCTTTGCCCGCGGCGTACCGGCCTCCCCGGGCTTGGGGCGGGCTGGGCCCGGGATACTGGCGCGTCCTTCCCGCGGGGACGGGTGGTTCTGGGCTCACCTGCTTTGGCCCATGTGGCCGCCATTGTGTGTCACTATGCCACAGGCCGAGCGCTTGGAAAGGCCAGGCCTTGATCCTTGACC
Source organism: Sminthopsis crassicaudata (assembly GCF_048593235.1). Taxonomy (NCBI): domain Eukaryota; kingdom Metazoa; phylum Chordata; class Mammalia; order Dasyuromorphia; family Dasyuridae; genus Sminthopsis; species Sminthopsis crassicaudata. The sequence goes on along the minus strand of NC_133621.1, from coordinate 15,797,440 downwards.
CTCTGCGGCCCACCTCCCTGATTTTTCTCCAGTTGCACGAGACAAAGATCAGGGGAAACAGGCCAGGCCGGAGGGGCGCCTCCTCACGTCCGAGGCCGGGACTAGGTCAGTCAGTTTTAAAGTGATAGGGAAGGTGATCGATGTCAGCTGTAAGGTGGCACCGCGGAAAGTTGTGGGTTTGGGGCCGCCTTTGGCTCTAAAACAGACAGATGACCTGGGTGGGTCTCTCCTCTGGGTTTTTGTGCCTCAGTTTCCTCATCTGTCAGGCGAGGACGTGACTACCTCTTCTCACTCTATTTGATTCTTTAAATATGAGAAGAGAGAGGAGGATGGGGGAGGGCATGGGGTCACACCTCCCTCCTTCTGGTCAGTGGTGGAGAGCCCCTGACTGCGGGGAGACCCTAGGACCTCGGCACTCGCGGACCCACAATGAAGGCCTTCATTCCTGCCTCCCTCCCCACAGCCGGCCCAGCCCCGTGAGCATTTATGAAGCGCCTGCTGGGTGCCAGACATGGTGCCACGCCCCATACTAATCCCCACAACCACCCTGGGTATCCTACAGTCCGTCAAGGAGTGTTTCAGGCAGAGTGGACGGGGGTGGGGGTGGGGGATGGGGGGGGTGAGCGCAGCCCAAAGTCACGGGGGTCAGAGAGAGCAAGCTGGCCTGTGGAGCCAGACCAGGGAGGGTACAAAGGTCCTGAAAGCTCCCTCACCTCGCCCCCCCCCCCCAAAGAACCATTCTTACTCTCCGTGAGAGGGCGTTCCATGTGACCTGCGCCATCTGTCAATTGGCTCCCCATTCTCCCCTTCTCTTCTCACCTTGGCCACCCCTGCTGTGGCACAGGAGGCTCTGGGCAACATCCGGCTGGTTGGAGGTGTGGAGGATGGCTCTGGCACCTGGCATACATAGGGCAGGGCATTCTGAGTGCCACTGGTCAGGGGCGTGGAGGACAGGCACTGGCACCTGAGAATGTTTTACCAGTAAAAGTCATGGTGAGGTGTACCCCAAAGGGTTAAGGATTTTATTACTGGCTGACAGTGGGGTGTACCCCAAAGAGCTGAGGATCTCCTTCCCGGCCCACAGTATGGTATACCCCAAAGGGCTAAGGATTTCCTTCCCAGCTGACTGTGGGGTACACCCCAAAGGGCTGAGGACCTTCCTGGCCCACAGTGGGTGTACCCCAAAGGGCTGAGGAGCTTCCTGGCCCACAGTGGGTATACCCCAAAGGGCTGAGGAGCTCCTTCCCAGCTGACAGTGAGGTGTACCTCAGAGGGCTGAGGACCTTCTTGGCCCTGGCCTTTTCAGAATGCCATCTCCAGCTGGGCTGCCTTGTAGAAAGGCTGTCAGATCCCTGAATCCTTGGTAGCATTAGAGGGATCCTGAGGCCCCCCACTGTGGGTAAGGCTTCATGGCTCCAGGGCTACCGGCTTAGGGCTTGTTTAAGCTCAGACTGACCATGGAGGGAGCCCTGACATCGCTCATAACATCCTCCATTCCTGGGGATGGGGCCCCTGAGGGACAGGAGGAACATCCATGCAGACAAGGAGGTCAAAGGTGCTCTGGATGGAACCTGAGGATGAAGGGAAAGAGCTGAACTGGGACCAGACCCAGTCCATGGGGGGACTTAGTGCCCAGCTACCTAAAGGCTTCACTGATACGAGGTGGGCACCATTATAACATTACAGATGAGCAAACTGAGGCAGATGGAAGTTAAATGACTTTCCCAGGGTCACATGGCCAAAACTTGGGTCTCGCTGCCCTGACTGAGGCTGGTTGTTTCATCTGAGAAATACCAGGGAGTTCTTGAAGGTTCTAGAGTGAGGAGAGTCATGGTCAGACCTCAGAGGAGGAGGCCTGGAAATGGGGCCTGCTGGACAGAGACTGGGCAACAAGGACGGCCAGCGAAATGGGACTCGGATCAGGTCACTGTGGATTGGGCGCCTGGAGTGACTGGCCAGGTTCCAGGACTTGGCCAAAGGAGCTCTTATAGGGCCATGAAGCCTTGGAACCCCAGGCCCTGGTGCCCCAAGACCCCTGCTGTGGCTGTACTCCCCCAAGGGGTCTTGGATGTCTGGGTTCCAGGAGGGCCTTGGAATCTCCGTGCAGACGTCACACGGGCAAGACCGGTGAAGGTGACCTGCCTGCCTGCCTGGCCCAGTCTTTCCTGGCTCTGTGGAGGGGCTCTCCAGGGAGAAGGGGTCCTTGGAGAGGGAAAACCCGACTGAAAAAACTGCTGGGCCCATTTAGAAACCAAGAGGGGCTTGCCAGGCCCCCCAGATTACCCAGCACTCCCTCTCTTTAGTGTGTAGCCCCCCAAGACAGGGAGCCCTGTGGCCTTTGTGTTCACCCCAGTTTGAGAGCCTGGCCAGCTCCCTGGGGCTGCTCCTTACCCCCACCCCAGGGGGTCGCAGATGAGAGAGCCAGAGCCTCAGTGGGGGGGGGGGGGGGCGGTGTATGTGTCAGAGACGGACTCTGTTAGCCAGAAGCAGCAGCGTGGCATTTTTCAGGCGCATCTCCCTGCCTTGTTCTAACAGAATAATTCTTTTAAAACCCCACTGTGCACTGGCCGCGTGCATGTCCCTCATTTGAAGAACGGCGTTCCTTTCGGCGCGGCATTTTCCTGAGCTGCTTGGGGAAAGGACAGTTCTTCCAGGGCAGTCGCCATCCTTCGTGTCTGCATCCCTCAGGTTCCAAGTCTGGCCCTTCCTTCTCCTCTACCCAGAGAACCTTTCCAAAAAAAGAACCAATGAACAATGGGAAGTGACTTGGCCAAGGAAAAACCTCCTTCACTTAGGACAACTCGTGGCTGCTCCACACTGACACAACTTTAAAAAGCATCAGCAATGACGGAGCTCCGAGGAGCCTCTAAAAGCCCCCAGCCATCCGTGACCATCCTCTGGGTCCTGAGGCGCCCACCTCCTCTCTGGCGTCCGGCCAGCCAGGCTCCCCTGCTTCTGGCCTACCGCTGGCCAGGCCTGCCCCGGACCTCGTGTGCTCTCCGAGGATCCTGGACCCCGGCACCGACCCCTGCCCTCCACTTCTCCAGCCCTGCGCTCCCCTGGGAATCCTGCCGGGCCACCTGAACTTTCTGCCCCCCCCCCCCCTGCCAAGGAGCCGCAGAACCTTGTCCCCTGCAGAGTTCCGGAGCACCTTCTCAGAGGTCACAAGCCGGAGCGCAGTTTGGCTCTGCCCCCCCATAATCCGAGCCGATGACAAGAATACGCCTGCAGAGTTGGGTCCGAGGGGGACGCCGGCCAGCGCCCCTCATTTCGTGGCTGGGTTTCCAGCTAAAGGCACGTCTCTGGGTCTCCGGCTTCTAGGAGAGAAGCACCTTGGTGGAGTGGCCGCTCTCTTCAAGGACGGGCGTCCCTCGGGGCTGTTTGTCCTGCCTCTCAGGAAGAGGGGCCGCCTGGGGCGGGCAGTGGGGCTTCTTGGCAAGCGCCCTTTATCGCCCTTCTCTTTGGGGAGAACGCCCACGGAGCTGGCACTGGAGGCATGGCACCCCCTTTCTCAGAGGGCATCAGCCTGACCATCACGCTCGTGTGCCCTCAGGCCTGCATGGGCCTGCGGGGAGGGCCCCCACTCGGGGATCATAAATGCGGGGGCCGCAGGGCCTCCATGACCATCTTCCTCCAGAACAAGGAGCCGCAGAGACGCGGGGGGCGCTGATGGGGCAGCCGGACCCCCCCCCCCACGCGTCGGGGCGGGGCAGGTCCTTGCAGGGGATCAGGACTCCGACTCCTCCCAGTGTTGGGGCATCTGCTCTGCCGGCACCGAGCTCAGTGCCCCGGGTCACATGAAGACAGGCCGAGGGCCGCCCTCTCCGGCCCATCTAGAGGAAAGGAGAGCGGCCCCTCCATCACTTTTCTCATAGAGATCGCCATCAACATGCAGCGGGAGGAGCCGAGCCTGCTCTCAGACGGCCAGGCTAAGAGGGCTGGGGCGGGGCCAGAGACAGATCCTGCGGGAGGCCCCTCGCCTCTGTCCCGGCGGCCTGGCCCCAGCTTGCCTGGGATGAGGCGGCACCTGAGGGCCTGCACGCTCCACTCCCCGGGCCTCCGCTGCTGCATCTGTAAAACCGGGCTTGGACTATAATGCCCCGAGTGATGGAGGGCAAAGGGCCCGGGGTCGGGGTCAGGAGGGCAGGCCCGTCCGTTGCTGTGTGACTTTGAGGTGTCTTGAGCTCTCTGGGCCGCAGCGCCCCGCCCCAGCCCTGCCTCAGCCCTTTTTCAGTCTGCCCCCGCCCACTGGACCCGCCTCCGTGTTTGCGTCGGTGGGCGCTCCGACACCCCCAGGGATGCTCATTCTCGGGGAGGCTGAGGGAGGGCGAGGGCGAGGGCTTCGTGTTCCTGACAAAAAAAACAAAAACCCAAAAGCCTCTTGCAGCCGAGAAAGTCTCGGAAGGCTGGGAGTGCCAACGGGCCGGGGCACAAGCTGCCACCCGAGAGAGAGCCGCGCCCTGGCCCGGGAGGCGCCCCCTCCCGTCCTTGCTCCCCCGAGCGACGGTGGCCGGGCCGAGCCAGGAAGGGGGGGCTCCTGGGGCCCGGAGCAGAGGGCAGCCCTTTGAGGGCGGGACCCTGGGCACTTCCGGGTTAGAAGCGCAGGGTAGGGCTCAGGGATAGGGGGAGGGGGGCGTTGAGCGACGGGCAAAATCCCAGGTTTGATCCGAGGGGCGGTGGCCTCGGCGCTTTCGAGGGCGGCCCGGGGGAGTTGTTTTAGACCAGCCGCTTGGGTGGCAGGTGTAGACAAGCGGAAATATCCGGGCGGAGGAGCCACGTTGCTTCAGTGTTTATTTCTCGGAGTTGGGGGCTCTGGGGCTGGGGGAAAAGTTACGCAGACAGGAGCCTTCGGGCGTGGGCAGCGTGTGCGGTGCGTGTGGCCCTGTGTGCATGTGTGTGCGCGGGACTGTGTGCATGCGTGTGCGCGTATCTCTGGAGAGTGTACCGGGTGCGCGCATCGTGAGGTGTGCCGTGAGTACAGGCACGCGCGTGTGTGGCATCTAAGTACGCGTGCACGCAGTGTGTGCCCTGTGCGCAGTGCGAGTGCTTGGGGAGGGGTGGGTTGGGGAGGCCCGGCCCCTCTTCCCTCCCCCCTCCCCTCGGCCCCGCCTGGGCCTGACGCTGCCTTGCCGCTGAGCTGCCATTCTTACCTGGGGACTCCCTGCTCTGCAGTGGGGGGGGGGCGGTTCCCTGCAGTTCCGGGCGCTGGCCAGCAGAGGGCAGCCCTCGCCAGGGATTCCCGAGCCGGTTCCAGTGCTGGCTCCCACAGCTGGGGGCTCGGCAGCCCAGCCTCTTCCCGCCTCTGCGGCCCTCGGCCGGGGTCCCCGCCGGGCTTTGGGAACTTTGGCCCTTCTCGCCCCAGGGAGAAAGCTCCCGGGGCTTCTCTCCCCTCCCCCTTCCGTTTCCTTGCTGGGGAATCTGCCCTTTGCCCATGCCTCCTTTGGGTGTTGGGGGAGGGCTCATGGGTGTTGGGCAGAAGGGGGGGTCTCCTCTGCGGGAGCTTGTACCCCCCTTCACCCGGATCTCCTGAGAGCCGCCTCCTCTGCAGATCCCACACAGTGCTCACGTGGTAGAGACGAGGTCCCGAGCCCTTGGGGTCCACTAGGACCAGAGGATTGAAGGAAGACCTTCCGAGCCCGAGCGCCTCCTGGAGCGGGGAGACCCGACTGAGGTGCGAAGCCGGCACCTCGGCTATTCCCCCTCCACCCCCGCCCCCCATGCCGGCTTCCTCCCCGGGCAGGGGGCTCCTCCCGGAGCGAAGGGTGGGGAGGGGGTCACGTCCCTGGGAGTGCCGTCCCCTCCCATAACCTGAACAGCCCAAAGCGGAGCTGTCAGAGGCTCAGCGCAGCCGCAACCGGATTTAAGTGGAACAGGGCAGTTAGGGAAAGAGACGAAGCGGACCCTGGAAGGCATTTCCCAACCGGGCCAGGAGGCGGCCGCCCTGCTGTTTGCCTTTGGCGGGCTCTGAGGGAGAGGCCGGACTTCTGCCCGAGCGGGCTGGGGTGCCTGGGCCGGTCTGCGGCTGCGCGGGAGCCGGTGGTAATTCACAAGCCCGGAGGCGGCCGTGCGGGGCTCCGCGGGTAGCGATGTCCCAGAGGTCCCCGCGAATTTCTGGAAGGGCCTGGCTGGCCCTCGGTCAGGCCCTCCCCGGGTGTCGGACGCCGCGCCTCCGAGGCCGCCCGCCATTGACCAGATTTGAGGGTTGTGAGATTTCATCAGAGGATGAAATCCAAGCTGTGCCGCTAAAAGTTCCCCTTTGTATCAGAAAACCTTTTGCTAAAGGTCCAAGAAGACCTCGAACTCAGAAGACCCCGAGTGGGGGGCTACGGGAGCAGAGTGGAACAGACAGTGTGGATGTCCTCATAATCTAGTATTTGTTTGTTACAAAGGAGGGTTCTGTGAGTGGAGGGTGTTAGAAAGTCACAGAAACAAATCAAAAATGAGCTGAGAAAGAAAACACTTGATTTAGTACATTCAGGAGAGACCCAGGAGGGACTAGATTCAAGTGAGGAAGACCCGAGTTAAAATCTACTCAGTCACTTAATGTGAAACTCTGGGCAAGTCACCTGCCTCATCATGCCTCAGTTTTTCATCTGTAAAATGGGAATAATTACACCTGCTTGCCAGGGTGGTTGTGAGGATCAAATGAGAACATGTATCAAGTGTAGGAAATCACATGAAATCCCACCCAAAAACCAGCTAGTAAACACCCCAAAGACCAATTATCTCAAGCCAGCCGACCCTGACGTGCTCTCTGGGTGCCAGATGCTGCCTGCAGGCTCTGCTGAGGGCCTGGGGGGGCATTCTGGAGTGGAAGAGGAAGGAGCAGCCAGAAATGATGCATCGTGGGCGCTCGGAGCATTGTCCTACAAGGCTCGGGCCAAGGAAGCTCCGGACAGCGCACAAAGGAACGTGGGAAATAATTACTTGCCTGTTTTCTCCTAATAAGACTGGAATTAGAAAAAGGTTAATGCTTGTAATTATGTGTAAGAGAAGAAAAGGAAAAGAACCAAGGAGTAAATGAAGGTGCAACTTGGAGAAAGGACAGGGGGGATGGAGGACAGAGCAGCTAACGGGGACCAGAAGATGCCGGTCAGGAACTGAGTGAAAACGGTCACAGAGGGCATCGGGGGGACGGCTATCGCCAGGAAGTTCATGACAGATTTTCTGATTGAAGCAAAATGGGGATTTTTAGTTTGCAGAGCTTTCAAAGAAATCTTCAATAATTGGAAGAGTTGGGTTGTTTTGGTTTTTATTTTTTTATTTTTTTTCGGATTTATCTACCCCATGCCCTTCCCATCAAACAATACCATTTAACCAGGAATCGAAAAGCCAGAGGGGAGAGAGGAGTGAAACTAGCCCCCCATGAGCTGAGGGTGACAATGTAGACAGTGTGCTACAACCAGAGTCCCCCCTGAAAGCCTTTTTTAAATAGAAGGGAAATGGGTAACCCGGGCCCCCATTGGAGAAGCTGTGGGCCTGAATTAAGCCAGGAGATTGGCATTCCCCACACCTGTCTGAGCTGGCGATGATGTCCGGAGCTTGGAGCTCCACGCCTCCTCCGGCGGCCTTGCCGCCTGCCCCGCCGTGGCACTGGATGCTGCAGGACCACTCCCCCAATTAAGGTGGAAGCTCCTGGAAGACAGCGACCACTTGGTTCTCTCTGTTTGCTCCTTGCTTGGCACATAGTAAGCACTTTGTAGATGCTTTTCCGTTCTTCCATGCGTGGTTCAGAGGAGAGTTGTCTACACCTGCAGACTCCCTGGGCTCTAGCCCGAGATGAATTGGCTCAGCTGGAAGAACTTTGAGACACTTCTCCAGAGACACAGACGGGGTCACTACTGGGGTTGCTCCCTCTGACTAGCAGCCCTGGGCCCTGCTGGAGCTTTTGAAGGATCTGGTCGAAAAGTGAGGCCTGGGACTTCAGGGGGCTTGCCACAGCAGGTGCCAGGGGTTGCATGTGACCCTCAGACTCCCTGGGACATCTGGTTGTCCCCAAATACCCTTAGAACTGTGAGTGCAGAGCCAGAGGGCCACCTGCAGAGGGGGAAACTGAGGTCCAGAGCTCACCTTCACTCCATGCAAGATTCAGACCCTGTCCTCTACCTCCAGAGGGGTTCCCTTCATTACCTAAATGGACTTGATTGGCTGAGAGACACATGGGAGAAGGAGCTGAGGCTTGGGTTCAAATCCTGCCACTGCCCCTTACTGTTTGTGACTGAACCATGGCCTTCCCATGCCTCCATTTCTCTTCACGGGCCTACATGCCTCAGAGGTGTCTCCAGCCTGAGCTGGGGGTCCCAGGAACTTCTCAACCTCAGTTTTCTCTTTGGTTAAATGGGTGAATGTTTAGTAGCACCCCTGCACGGGGCTACCACGAAACATTGTGAGCCTGCAAAGCAACCGCCTGGGGAGTGAATAGAGGGCTCCTTTTCTGGGGGCAGGCCCTCGCTCCAGCTCTTCATCCTCAGCCTGGCCCCCGCCTCTTAGCTCTTGGCCCCGTTCATGCTTTTATGTGCCATTCGTAGCTTCAGGAGGAAACGGGCTCCCTTGTCTCAGAGGGAAACCATTGCTCCTGGTAGGACATAAAACTTTTAATTTGGTGTCTCCTTCGCCCACCGGCCTCATTAGGGGGACGGGGGCTTTTTGTTAAAGCCAGCCAAGTTCTTCCCTTTCATGCCTGGGATATTACTGCTCAGGTTGGCCGCAGGCAATCTGCCGGAGAGGGGGTCTGGCTGTTCTGTTACCCTGGGAAAGAAGGAGAGAGACAGGGGCCGGGGGGAAGAGGAGAAGAATAGAGACAGACAGAGAGGAGACAGAGAGACACATGGAGGAAAGACAGAGGGAGAGGGGGAGAAAGAAAGGGGAGAGACACAGGCAGAGATATCCAGACAGAGACAGAGAAAGAGAAAGAGAAGAGATACACAGAAAGACAGAGACAGAAAAACATATAGAAAAAGAGCCAGACCAGACACACATTTTCTCTCTTTCTCTCTCTGTCTCTCCCTCTCTCTGTCTTTCCCTCCCTCTTTATCTCTTTCTCTTTGTCTTTCTCTTCCTTTCTCTTTTTGTCTCTGTCTCTCTTTCTCTGTCTCTTTGTCTCTGTCTCCCCCACATAACCATGGGAACAACATGTTGGACAGCACGTGAACGCCCCAGACCCGCAGTTCTTGGGAACAGAGACGTATTAAAGGGCATCTGTGGGCAGTGGCTCGCAGTGGTCTGGCCTCCCCACTGCTGAGAACATGGAAACAATCACCTTGTTAATTTGAGCGGCTTGGAATGCGCCCCCCCCCCCCAATCCAAACGGAAACAGTCTAACGTGGCCGGGCCTCGCGCCCGCCGAGGCCGCACCTGGCCGCCCTAATTGCCTTCGGCCCCCCCAGTCCTGGGAGCCGTGTCCTGTCCCCGCCACCAACAGCCCTTCTTAATGTGTAATAGGAATTTCCTTGTAAAAGCGAATTATGGGGCTGGTGTGATGTCATAAAGCCCAAGGTGCTGACATCCCAGATGGTTTTATACGGGGATCCCAGGCCCTAATTTAGGGGGCGAATATGCTTCGGGTGATGAATCACAATCCGACCTGGGCCGGTGCTGGCCAGCCAGGCGGGGCCTTTGTGTGTATGGGGAGATGGAGCGGACGGGACAGGCGGCCGTCTCCAGCGTCCAGTGGCCCGTAGGCTGCGTGCGAATCAGACATACAGGCGGGGGTCAGTGACCTCTCCCGGCCTGCGACTTTGTGGATTTTGAAAGACTATGGACCCGGACTTCTCAAATGGCCAGAGATTCTGGTCCGTGTTGGGGCGAGGGGCACCGGCGAAGACGGGGATGGCATTTATTCTGCTGGACTGCAAACTGAAAATCTGTCAATATGGTTTTGGTGATTAATGGTTACAGACTTTTTACCTAGCTCGTAAAAAAAAACGGGCCTTGAGTTTGGGCGATTTGCGTAGTTAACGGTATGTCAGCGCGTCCATTGTAAGCCCAAGTTTTTTAAGAGGTTTATAACTTGGCCATAAAAAATCACTTGGGGATGAAACATTAAATATAGAGTCTTATTCTGGAAGCAGAGCTGCTAAGGTGTGGATTGGGGTCTCCTACTAATCTCTTTTTAGCTTTTTTGAAGAAATAAACAACATTTTCAAGTCGGCCTTTTTGGAGTTTTAAAGAGAAAGCTCTAAAATGGGCGAGCTGACCAGGGCCTTTCAAGCAGGCTCTTCTCTTTTCCTGAATAAATCTGCCTCATTGGTTTGCCCCCGATGGCAGTCAGGATTCCCTCAAGCCTTGGCAGTAATAAACATCTCACTTTGTAATTCCCCGAAGCCTTTGCATCCACCCCTGCATCGGTCCTCGGAGGGAGGGAGGACCCCTTGTGGTCCTCATCTGGAAACTCAGGAAACACCCAGGGAGGTGATGGTCGCTACCCAGTGGAAACTCTCATGGAGCTCAAGTCTTGCTTCCCCTTAAAAGGGGGCCTGGGAGGGAACAGTGCGTTAACTCTGAGTGGTTTGTACACCTTCTTTCCTTGGCTCCACCCCTGCTGGGCCTTTGAGGGCCCACATCAGGAACCTCCATCATGGCAGCAGGCGGAGAAAGCCATGATGATGAGGCGCCATACTGTGCAGACAGATCCACAGGGAAGCAGCCAGTAGGTGTGTTTGTTGCGCTCTTCCCATTGGCACGTGGCCTTCTGAACCCCGCTTCCCTTTTTTGCCTTTCTTGGGGTGGGTCTGGGGAACCTAAATCTCCTCACAGGGATCAAAACCAATGGGAACAGGGAAGGAAACTGAGGCACACAGAAGGGAAGGGACTTGCCTACAGTTGTACAGCATCATTCCCCTTTGGGAGATGTGCACTTTTTAAATGCTCTAAACAGTTGACTTTCATGTCACATGGTATATAAATGACAGGAGTTGAGAAGGCCCACATTCAAATTCAGCCTGACGCTTAGTGAGGAGAGTCTAGGCAATCCAGGAGCCGCTCTGGGAGCTTCACTGACAGATAGGGACAACCGCACCCCACAAGGCTGCTGCCAGCCTCCCATGGGGTCATTGTGGGAAGGGCATCAGCTGGAGAAATGCTCTGACTAGCGGCAGCTCCAGTTCAGGACTCCTGGCTCTGGCTGGCGTCCTGGCGTCCGCTGGAAGGGCTGCCTGGGATCTGAGGGACAAAGAAGAGGTATCGAAGGAGAATGTCCTGGGCTCAAGTGGGAGCCGGCCCTCCAAAATGGGAAGGGGATGGGGGGGGGGGGCGAGGAAGTCCCCACACTAAGGAAATCCACTGTCCAGATCGTAGCACCGAGATATCAGTCTGCTACATGTTATGGAAGCTAGGAAACGGCTTCAAAAACAGGGAGCCTGGCAGTGGGGGGGTGGGGGGGGGGTAAATGGGTGTTAGTCCGCATGTGTGTGCATGTGTGTATGTGAGTATACACGTGTGTGTGCACATCTTGGGAGTTTGTTCTTAAAACTCACTCAACTCCCTAAATGCAGGACAGATGTGGAGAAGCAAAATGGATCCCATTGGATCATCCACTGAGACAGTGAGAGATGTTGGGGCTCGTCAGGGTTCGTAGGGGTCATGGGGTGACATCCAAACCCAGCATTTCCGAGCCCCCTTAAGGCTTGCCGAGTGTTACATGGCTGTATCCTTCAGGGAGGTGCTTCTTTTACCCCTATTTCACAGAAGAGGGACTTCCCTTCCATGCCCCCCCTCTGGCCAGGTCTTCACTTGGGCTCTCCATGGTCATTGGATGGCTCTCTTGGTCTAGTCTGTGCATTTTGTCTCCCTGAGGACCAAGTCCGTTTTGGCTTTTCTGTGTATCGGGGGCACTTAGCACCACATCTGGTGCACAGTAGGTGCTTCATAAATGCTCTTGGCAGGACTCCCACTCAGAGAGTTCTTTTGCCTCTGTCTCTCTTCACTCCCCGCATGGGGAGCCGCACAGAGGGACCATGGGGAGGCCCTTTGGTACCCTCCTCCAGAGCTGGGGCTAGTGGGGTCCTGGATCCTCAGGGGCCAGAGAGCAGGCAGGGGCTGCTCCGAGAGCTGCTGTCAGATGCTCCTCCACTGGGCCTTCTGTGCTGGAGAGCTGTCCTGCATCAGGGAGGGCCCTCGGCCTGCATTGGCCCCGGGCCTGGTGACCTAGCTGGGACCTGCTCCCGCCCACTCCCTGCCCCCTGGGGCTGGCGCCTGTTCAAGACTCGGCTCCTACTGCCAGTCTCCTTTGGCCCTGGCGGCATGCCCACGGCCATTTTGCAGAGGAAGAGACTGAGGCACCTTCTTGCACCCACTCTTGTGTTCTCCCCGCCATGGCCTTGTTTTGGCATCTCATGGCATTAGACTTATTTCTTTGGGCGGAAGAAGAGAGGGGACCAGGACACCAGCAGCTTGTAAGCCCCAAGATGCTCCTGCGTGGTCACAGTAAACAGTGGCTCCTGAGCCCCTCCCTCACAGCTCCTGGGGGGGAGGGGGCACGGGCGCACTTGCCCCGAATCCCAGGGAGATGACTGGGGACTATCAGTTTGCAGAGGAGGAAACTGAGGCAAGGTTTCTCAAAATTGGAACTCAGGTCCTTGAACTCCAAAGTCACGCATCAAGAACGAGAAAAGGCAGAGGCTCAGCTTTCCCCTGGTGAGGGAGCAGGAGCAGGGAGAGCTTTGCAGGACTCGGGGAGCCACTGCCAATCATTGGCCCGGTCACTGGGATAGAGTGGAGTGGGGGGGCCCAGAGGCAGGGTCCAGGCTTTAATAGCGCCCCCAGTGGGGAGAAATGGGCAGGCCAGAGTGAGCAGATGGGCAACAGGCTTTAACAGCACCTCCATGGGGATGGCCCTTGGCCTAAGCTCCCAGGTCCTGCCCACCTTCCTAGAAGGCCCCCGGGGGGACGGAGCAGTGGAGGAGCTGGGCGTCTCAGGTCCTCTTAAAGCCAGGACCCAGCTCCTGCAGCCTTTTCATCCTTATCTTTCACGTCTTCCAGACGTTGACTAATCTTGAGCAGAGTGCTCTGGGTGCTGTGTGCCCGCCTCTGCCTGCCCCCTGCCCCACCTTCTGGGCTAGCATCGGTGCCCGGCTCCTTCCCATATAGAGCGCCAAGCTTGGAAGCCCCGAAGCTGGGGAAACCAAAGCCCCGTTCATTTCCTCTCTCCCCTTGCTAATGCTGGAGTTAGAGAATCCATGAATTTGTGTACGTCTAGAAATCGACGTGGATATCTGCGTACATACGTGCACGGATACGTGCATGTGAGTCATATATATATCCACATGCTATAATGTGTCTGTAGATACAAAAATACACATTCTTGTGCCTGTGTGAATGTGTTAACATGTATATAAATGCTTCTGTGTGCGTGCTGACTATATAAATGCATGTATACATGGGGCTAAGTACAAGTATATGTATGGCCTGTGTATATATGTGTACATATACAAATGCATATGAATGCTCAAGTTTGTATATAATGTCTATGCAAATTTAAATGCATGTGTGTCTACATGTAAATATGCATATAAATATATACATGTGTGTTTAGATATAATCAGGACACAATATGATCATGTGTCATATCTAGAAATATGTATTTATATATGTATGCATGTCTATATAAATAGACTTATAAGTTTTTAGGCATATCTGTATATTTATGTCTATATGCATATGTGTAGTGTTTCTTTATATGCATATGTTAGTGCACACACGACTGTCTTTATAAACGTACTTTTGGCATACATGTGTACACACAGTATATATACTTATACATATATGTTATATGTATGTGTACACATGTATGTAATGTCCCATCTCTCCCACTGGGGTGTTCACTCCTTAAAAGCAGGACCAGTTTCTTTCTTTGCCTTTGTCTTTTCAGTGCTCGGCACCATGCTTGGTACACAGTAGGTACTCAGTAAATGCTTCCCGGTCGATCGTTGGCGACGTCTGTGTGTAGAAGCCTTTTGGGCCATTACGCTCACTTTATGGCCCCACGCCAAGCACTCCTCAGGAGCTGCCTTCGTGTCTGGGTGAAAGTTCTGGGGTTCTCCCGGGATCTTCCTTAGAAGTCGGCCCCACTGCTGGATAATTTCCCTACAGAATTCTAGAGGGATTTGAAGTCACTACTGTTTGTAGCTAAGGTGGTTCTACCAACTAATTCATTATAAATATTTTATTCATTTGCTGGGCAAAGGAAATCTCAAAAGCGCAGGGAAGTTGTCCCCACCGGCCAGAATGCAAGAGTTCCTCTCCCCAAACTCCAGTAGGCCAAGTGGGTGAGGGAAGAATAGGGCCGCCTATTTGCATTTTAAAACAGGGAAATAATTAAAGCTCGTATAGTCTAGCCAATTAATATACTGCATGTGTGCCAGGCGTGTTTACTAAGGAAAATGCTTGAAAGAGATAAAATTACAATGCCCGGAGGGGCTAATAGCAGGGAGAATGCTGAAGAATCTGTGATTAATTGTCCTCTTTTTAATCTTAAGAGAGTAAACATTTAGTAAAGGCTCTGAGGGGCATCCATCTGGAGGGCTGGGTCAGCATTCCCATTAGAAGGTCCAGTTCTCGTTTTTTCGAAGGTTCAGTTCTTTCCATCCATCTGACTGAGGAAGTTTTTGTTGTGTTTAAGTGAAAGGACGCAAATGTTTATTTAAAACATTTCTTCAGATGCATTCCCTGTGAAGGAGCTGACCTGCCGGTGGTCTGCGGCTGCTCTGAGGGCCCCAGTCTCCGGATGCCGGCTCGGCCAGAACTCAGTCGCATAAAGGGAAATCCCACTTGACGAGAGATCTCTAAGCATGGATTGCCACAGTAGGCCCCACTGTTGACATTGGATCAGTTGGATCTACCTGAAAATGCTTTCCTATTAGCCGTTTATTAAAATGCCCTAAATACATATTTACTCAACAGCATCTTAAGGAAATATTAGCTTAAGAAATCACTGACTTGCATTCGTTTCTCTATGGGGATTGAAAAATCCATATATATATTTAAACAAATGTTATTGGGGAGAGATTTAAAAAGTAAAAAAGCTACGATTTGAAATTAATAGTCTGGAAAACCAAAAAACCTTCCCAACAATCCACCAGAGTTCTCTTTGAAAATGTCTTTTATTTTCATTTAGGTGAGGATGTGGGAACCGAGTTCAGTCGGTAACCGGGCCACTGATTAAACAATTTTCAGTGTTTTCTCAGTTTTCGCCAAGGCTCAGATTTGAGGGGGAAGAGTGGGTTTTATCTGGGAGGGGGGTCAGCCTGTAGTGAACTTTTGGCCTCCTCCCAAGTGTATGGGTGGTATGTGTTTTAAAATTGATATATTAATGTTGAATTTTTATTGTCACAGTTTCTGTTCGGACTCCTTTCAAACCTTTCATTTATTTGTTTCTGAACCCTGGATATCTCGTAAAAATGTCACCGTTGTGGTTGAACATTAAGCACCCTCCCATTTTGCTCTGGGCCGTTGAAATAAATTTGGACCAGGTGCTCCCCCTATAATGGAGGGCCTTGATGTGCCCTGATAATGAGCCGGGGAGCGGAAACTGTCAGCCTTCAGCTGGCTTGAAGAATGCAATTAGGGTGGTTTTAATACCACCCAGGGACCCCAGCCAATCAAGGCCGCTGGAGCTCAGCAAGGCTTGAATGCTAACGGCGCACTTGGAGCCCAGCACACGTTGGGAGGGAAGGATGCTGAGCGCCCATTCTAGGGCATCAGTGGGGGAAGAGACAAAGCCTCCGGCCTGTGAGGGTCCCTTGTCTCCCACGGGGATGTCACTGCCGGGCTATTTACGAGCTGGCTTCATCCTGCCCGTGAAAACCAGTGCCAGATCAAGCTTGAAGTCAGGGTGGCCCCATCCCCCAAAGAGTAGTGACCCCACTCCCATAGAGTGACCTTATCCCCAAAGGGGGGGTGACCCCCATCCCTCATAGAGTAGTAACTTCATTTCCATAGAGTGACCTTATTCCCAAAGAGGGATTACTCCATCCCCCCATAGAGTAGTGACCCCACTCCCATAGTGTGACCTTATCCCCGAAGAGGGTGACCCCATCCCCTCCATAGAGTAGTGAGCCCTACTCCCATAAAGTAACCCCATCTACTAGAGTAGTGACCCTATTCCCAAAGGGTGACATCACCCCCCAAAGAGGGATGCCCCCATCCTCTAAAGAGGAGTGACCCCATTCCCCAAAGAGGGCTAGAGGATTTCATCCCTCCAAAGAGGGATGGACTGTTCCTCTAACGGCTGCTGAATAGGAGCTGAGCTTTAGATCAGTTAGGGGGACAGTGAGCATTTTTTCCTAGGATTAACTCTTGCGATTATAGGGGTTTGTCTAATCAATCAGCTTCACAGCAGCCTGCAAAGGCTATTTAGTGGAGCTCCATTTTATAAAAGTCACTGAGACCCAGAGAGCTGTAAATGGCCCCAAATCATACAGGAACTAAGTGGTAAAGGTGGATTTGCACCCAGGCCCAGACCCCGGATTTTTACCCCTGCCATAGGAAGGTCTGGGAGCAACCTGAGGGAAACGAAACCAAACTTTGGATTTTGAGGGGCTTCAGGGGCGTGCTTGATTTCCTTTTATGGCATAGATCACTCTTTGCAAAGAAATTAAGGCTTTAAGGATCACTATTTAAATTGAATTTAGGATCAAGGTACTTGCCTCCCTAAATTACTCGATTTGCTTTCTATATAATTTATCTCATTTAAAACATTGGCTGAGGGGCATTGACATACAGACTCCTCGAGAGCGGGCCGTTTTCTTGGAGTAACCTCGGTGTTCAGTAGGCACTTGCTGAATGACTATCGAGTGAATGACAGAGTGAGTTAAACCTCTTTCTTGCTGGACATCATTGCCGTATTTGAGCTCCCTTTCCTCCATTTATTTTTCACAGACTTGTCTTTTGTAAACCTTTCTTCTTCCCCTCACCTCCAGGAGAATACAAGAGCCTTAAAGGCTTTTTGGTTTTTGCCTTTGAACCTTGAGCATCTGACACTCTGGATGTGTGCGTGTTATAATATGTCTGTGCTTGTATTCATGTGTGCTGCCGTGATTTTATATGTACCGTCTTTGTGACTGTGTGTACATGTGTGTATATGTACAAATGTGCATATAATGTGCTGATACAGCTGTATAGAAGTATTTAGCCCTTATGCAAGTGAAATATGATATAATATAATATATTATATTATAGTGTATGGTATAGTAAACATATAATTCAATATATAACAATAACATCATATAGATAATATCTCTATGTACATGTGTATTGTGTGTATTGATTGAGGGATAGATGGACAGATGGATGATATATAGGTGGATGGATAGATAGATAAATAGATAGTTGGATGAATGGATAGATAGATAGACTGGATGGATGGATGGATGGAGGTTGGATGGATAGATAGATAAATAAACAGACTGATAAATGAATGGATGAGTGGAAGAAAGGATGGATGGATGAATAGACAAATAGATTGGATGGATGGATAAATAGACAGACTGATAAATGGATGGATGGAAGAAAGGATGAATAGATGGATGGATGGATGGATGGACGGATGGATGGATAGACTGATAAATGAATGGATGAATAGACAGATTAGATGGATGGATAGATAGACAGACTGATAAATGAATGGATGGATGGAAGAAAGGACGAATAGATGGATGGATGGATAGATAGATAGACTAATAAATGGATGGATGGATGGATAGAAAGAGTAGACAGATGTGCACACACAGATGAATGGAGAGAAATTAAGAGAATCATCCGGGATCAGAACTAGAGCTGGGGGGGGGGGGGCAGTGGATAGAACACCAGCCTTGAATTCAGGAGGACCCAAGTTCAAATCTGGTCTCAGACACTTAACACTTCCTAGCTGTGTGACCCTGGGCAAGTCACTTAACCCCAGCCTCAGGAAAAAAAAAAAAAAAGAACTAGAGATGGGACTTCAGCAAGCTCCCTGATGAGGAGCCTCTTACCAGTGCAGGTTAGCACTCAAACTGAGAGACTGAAGGATTTATGCAGGTCTCATATCCAGTGGGCACTAGAGGCAAAACTTGAATCCTTGCCCTCCCCAGCTCACCACGCTGCTTTTCGAATATCTGCAGCCTGAAGGCCAAAAGATTGGCTGCCCAGCTGAGGGATGGAGGGTAGTAGCAAGATGGGAGCTGGGGATCCTCATCATTTATAAAGCTCTGATAAATAGATTCCTTCCGGACCTTGGCCGAAGTGACCAGACTTGTTGGATAGGGGTGCCAGGTTGAAAGGTCAAAGCTGGCTTCTCCCCAAGAGCTGGGGTGGTCACATCCAGGACCGGCTCCTTTGGGAGCTCCCACGTCCCTCCTATCCACATCAAAGGCAAATCTGAGGCTATACATTGGACAGCTGATTTATGATGGATGAGACTAAATACAATAAAAATGTATCTGCAGTCTTGTTCCTCTGCTCAAACAAATGGAGTTCCTGGGTCAGCTTTTGAAGCCTGCTTCCTCTTGGCAATCATTGATCCTGTCCATCGGTTACTACGGGAAAAGAGGTCCGAGGGCCTTGTTTTAAGACAGCGGAACCCTCTTCTTCCCCTCTCACTGCAGGCAGGGCCTGGCCTGGGCCTGGGATTCCTAGACAGGCAGTCCCTGCTCTTTCCTGAGAAGGGAACGGTTCACCACCTCTCCCTGAAACCATTAATTTTGGTCCGAGAAGGAGCCAGGAAGGAAATACTTCTAACGAGCCCCGCAGTGAGCAGTCAGTGAGCTGCCTTCTCTCCTAGAGGGACCACAGGCTTTACCTTGATGTTCATCAAAGTGGTCTGCTGACTTCTCATTGGGAACCTCCTGTTCTCCCCCCCCCCCCCACTTTTATTTAGCCAATCAGTCAACTAGCATTTATGGCAGCCTACTACAAAGAGTTCCCAATTAGCTTAGAGCATGAGGTGGTCCCTGGGCTTGTAGTTGTACATTTGAAGTTAGAATTATGCAAAGTACGGGCACTGGTTCTAGCCCAGTGTGAATTTTCAGATCTTTCACATAAATTTGAGAGCAAATTTATTTAAATAATCAAATAGTCACACAGAAGGGATATGTGTGTGTGTGTGTGTGTGTGTGTGTGTGTGTGTGTATGTACACACTCCTAGGAGTCTGTGAATGTGTGGTTATATATGATAATTAGGATACTATGTTATATGCCATGTTTATCACTATGTATATTATGTACATAATATTATTTATATTTTATATTATATTTTTATTATATTTTATTTATAAAATATACATATGTATAACATAGTATCCTAATTATCATTTATTACCATGTATATTATGTATATTGTATATAACATACATAGCATATAACAGTATCCCAATTATGTTTATTACTATGTATGTTACGCATATAATATGTGTGTTGTATATAACATACATAACGTGTAACAGTATCCTAATTATTATGTTTATTACTATGTATATTACACATATAATATGTGTATTATATATAACATACATAACATGTAACAGTATCTTAATTATTATGTTTATTACTATTTATATTATGTATATAATATCACTATGTTTATTATTATGTATGTTATATATAATATACATAGCATATAATGTAGTATCCTAATTATTATATCTAACCATATGTTATTGTACCATACAATATTATGTAGCTAGACATAATATAGTGCATTATATTAGCATTTATACTAGTTATATTACACATCAATATAATAATTATAGCATATAGTATGCTCTTAAAATGTATTTATGTACACATAGACTGTCTATTTTTGGTCACGGCCTGTGTGAATGTCAGTCAAAGCTGAGGGCTCTCACCATGGTGTGTGTGGAACAGAGAAATGGAAAAAAGATGAGGGAGTCGTGGCCCGGAGGGGCAAGAGGGGCCCAGCAGAGTGGAAGGGGGCCCGTGGCCTGGTGAAGTAGGAGAGGGCCTGTGGCCCGGTGGGGTAGAAGGGAACCCATGGACAGGTAAAGTGGGAGAAGTAGAGTAGGAGGGGCCCATGGTGCAGGGCGGGAGGGGGCTGTGGTCTAGGGTAAGAGGGGGCCTGTGGTCCAGGGCGGGAGGGGACCCACCCAGCTCTCAGAAAACAGAGGAAAACGTGGTGATAAGTAGGCATTTGGGGCTTCCCAGAGGGTGACGAGAGAGGAGGAAGGTGGCCAAGTTTCACAGGTGACCTCTGCCTAGGAGGTGCAGCGCTGGCTCAGGGAGGAAGCTGGAGACTGATGGGGGCAGGCTGGGGAGTCTCGGGGCCCCGTGCTTTAAGTGGCTTCTTTGTTGTGGGGCATGGGTCTAAAGAGAGGTGCTTCCCTGAACCAAGTCCTGAGTCTAGTTTGTAAGCCTGACCGCCCGTGACAACAGCAGTAACATGGTCAAGGACAAGGCCTGAGCCGGCCCTTTTGGATCCATAATGGTCCTGCAGGCGCTTGCTGCAGTTGTGAGATCGTTTATTCGTTGTCTCTGTCTGTCTGCCTCTGTCTCTGGTCTCTGTGTGTCTCTGTCACTCCCACGTACACCCTCACACACACCCCAGTGTCCCTCATGATCCTTGTTGGGGAGCAGTTCTGTGAACCTCCCGCAGGCCCCCTGCTGCTGGCAGCCCCGTGGGTGAATGTGGCACTGGGCAGGAGCCTTCCCGGGGCGGCCGGGGCAGCCTGGTGGAAAATTTTGTGAGACCATCTGTCTGCCTTGGATGGCCTGGACATTCCCAGAGGCCTCTGCTTGGCAGAGACTCGGTTTTTCCCTTTCTACACAAGCGTTCCCTCTTTTGGCAGCGTTCTGGGCGCTGGTGGCCAGGGAGTGTTGGGGGGGACATGTGGCGTGTTTGCAGCATCTCTTTGAGAAGCCTTGGGTGTCAGAGGCGCTAACATTGTCCCAGGGACTGGAAGAAAGGTTCTCCTTAATGAGGAATGTTTTAGATCCACATAGGAGGAATGGGGGAGGGAAGAGCAGGCCTTCCTCTCTTCTTCCTCCTCCCCTCCTCCTCTTCCTCTCTTCTTCTTTCTCCCCCCCCCCCTCCTCCTCCTTCTCTTCCTCCCTCTCTCTGTCTAGCTTGGGGTTCAAAGATTGCAGTAACGATTTCAAGCTGTGCTTTTAATTGTCTCAAAAGGAAGGAATGGGGGGAGGAGGCGCCCAGCTGGAGGAGGGCAGGGATCAGTCCGGGCCACAGCAGCCCAGAGCTCTCCTTCCCGGGATCCCTGCCAGGGGGCTAGCCCTCAACATCTGAAGGCGCCTTTGTTCCAGCCTCCAGGGAGGGGGAATGAGTTCTGGGAAGGCCCCCAGGGAGAGCCGATGGCCTGTGAGCCAGAGCCCTGGGGACTCGGGGGTCTCTTCCAGGGTGGGGGGGTGAATCCCCTCAGGGGCTCCCCATTGGCCCAGTTTGGAGGGGCTCTAGTAGGGCCCCGAGTCTTAGACTTCCCTTAGGGCAGGGAGGTCCCTGGGCTCCGAGTCCTCTGCTTGCCAGGCGGAGGATCGAGCCCTCGCCATGACCCCTGCGAGGAAGAGGGGTCTCAAAATCGAATCTGCCGGCAATTACCTAGGAAATGATGGAGTTGAAATTAAGTTCAATTTTTTTTCTCCCTCTTAACTTGATTATGTGGCCATAGATAGATAAATTAGCAAAAACATGCCTGAAAGAGAGAGAAAACAGGGCCTGGGAGGGACCCCGACTCTTTAATCGCCTGACCGTGAACCTTTTGTCTCGTGCAATGAGGTTACTGCTGCTTCCTGAGGGACTGTGCGATCCAGGAGGGGCGTCTGTGCAGGTGAAGCTCACCCGCGGGGGTGAGAAGGCCAGCTGGACGGGCTTCCTTCTTGGAGGACGGACACAGGCTGTGGATCAGCCTCTTCCCGATCCCTTGCTTTCCCACTTGTTGAAATCGAGTTAACTGGCAGCGTGTGGTTGACGTTTTCCAAGGGGCCGCAGAGACCCGGTTCAGCTCAGGGTTCAGGGTTTTGTACGGTGGCCTTGGATGTACCTGAGAGCAGCCCTGATATGGGGAGGAAAGAACACTGGCCATTCAGAGTCCAGGAGCCGGGCCTGGAGCCCCATCCCTCCCAGCACCTACTGTGGGCCAGGCCCTTTTTACAAAGGTTATCTCATTTCATCCTCACATTAACTCTGGAAGATAGGGGCAAGTAATACGCCCGGTTTACAGTGCAGGAAACAGAGGCAGGCAGCCGTTTGGTGACTTACCCAGAATCACCGTTGGTTGGCGGATGACGCCAGAGTCGGTGTTAGGAGTCCTATAGAGCAAGATATTGCACGGAAGGCTCTTGCTAAGTCTGTGGAGGCCTGGCCAATCAGGCATGGCCAGATGCGGGGCGGGGCGGGGGGATGGAGCTCCCGGGGGGGCTCCTGAGCGGGGCTGTGAAGGAAGCTGAGAGTTCTGAGACCCAGGGAGATGACGGAGGGGGACAGGGATGTGCTCTGGGCTAACAGTCCCATAAATGATAATGTGTGTTTGCTCACAGGTGTGAGGCCTGGGGGACAGGCAGAGCCCTCCTAGACGGTGCAGGGAGTAGCTCACAGACTTGGTCCTTGCCTTTTGTGTATAAGAAATGACGAGGTGGTTCATCACCCACAGGCCAGGCCGCACCAGGCCCGTGTCTGCCCCACGTGGAGCCCTCCGACCGGGAACCATTGCTCAGACCTCCCAAGGGGAGCAGACTGTCCTCAGCAGTCCATCCAGGCCGGTGGCCGACTCTTTTATCAGCTTCTCTCCAAGGGTGCCAGGTTCCATTTGGCTTTAGATGAGTGGAGAAATGTTGGCTGGGCCGTCCCCGCGTCTCAGCATTGACCACCCATCCCTCGGCCTTCCCCCTGCCCTTTTCATGAGCCCCGATCTGTTTGTGTGGTTGATAGAAACCATAACGTTAGCTGAGTCCGTGTCCCAGATATCAAAGGGAGCTCGGGGCAGCCGGGAGTGAGTGTCCAAACTTATCTCTGCATCCAGACGCTCCAGACCGCCGGCTCGGGGCTGGGGGAAGGGGGAGAGAGCTCCCGCTACCTTCCAGGGCACTCTGCTCCACTTTAGCTTATCTAGGAGAATTTTCCAGACGCTAAATCTCCATTTGATCTAGTAACTAAAACTATTAATTTAATTAATGACATAGCCAGCCTCTCCAGGTTTAATGTCGAGAAATTTCCCAATAATTACACGTATATGTGTGTGTATGTATATGTGTAGAAAGAGAGAATATCAATCCAAATGCTTATTTTTTTCATTTCTCATTTGTTCCTCAGGCTGATTTCACAGATTCCGTTAGACTCTGTTCCTCCGTCCCCTTCAGCCAGCGGCGCAGCCCTTCCCTTCTGCAGGGCCCCCTCCCCTCCCTCCACCTCTTTTTCAAAGCCCTGACTTTCTTCAAAACTCAGTTTCGTGTCTATCAAGAGGCTGTTCTAATGTCTCCTGCACCCAACAACTTGATGTGTACTTTGCATTTCCATATCTGTAAATACTGCATACACCATCTGCGCAGGGCTTCCCCCATACCAGGCTTTCTCTTGGCCTTTGCATCTTGTGCCCAATGCATCGAGCTCTTGCTATGTCAGACACCATGCAGCATCCTGTAGGTGCCTAATGTGTGCTTATAGAGTCCGTGCTTAAATGTCACCTTTTTTTTTTTTTTCCTAATCTGCCCTTTGGCAGAACCCTAGCACCCTTGGTGGTCAGTAAAATCTGGGGGGAGCTATCGCTCTCCTCCTCCTCTGTCATCGATGCTTTCCAAAGGCCAGCCCAGCTCTGACCTCAATGCACGTCCCGTTCTCCTGCGTTCCTTGGAGTGTTCTTTGGAGGCACCACTGCTGAGCTTCTCCGGCTTCAGGGATCGTTGGCAGTCATTGGTCTGAAGACCGGAGGGGCCTGGGGGTGTTGATGGGAGAGTAACCTAGTAGGCCCGAATCTGCCTCCAGGGACAGTCAGGATGCCCAGAGGGCTGGCTCAGGGGGCGAAGGCTCCGGGACCGGTGAAGCTTCGCTAGCTTTAGGTTACTTTCAGCCAGAACCAGGTTTGTTGGAATCCAAGGCTGGATGGAGGTCAGGGACTGTGCCACATTATCAGGGAGAAGCGAGGTTGTTCTTCCTCTTTAAGAAGGCTGGTTATTATTGCTAGATCTTGTTTGTAGATGCTTGATAATGCGGCTTTCTGCCTTTGGAGCCATCTGGCAGAGCCGAGGCCTGCTCCCACTTCCCCAAATGGCTGGAGGTCCAACTGACCCATCCACGATCCCTTTGGGGGCTTTTGTTTTCTTCTGATTCTTATTTTGTTTGTTCCCTTTGGACGGAGCATGTCCCCAGACTCTGGGCTTTAGCTGGTGGTTAGGTGCTAGAGTAGAGACTCAGTTGGGAAGGCCCGAGTTTGGATTCAGCAGCTGGGTGACGCTGAGCAGACCCCTTGGGCTCGGGCTCCTTGTCTGCCCAGGCTGGTGTGAGCATCATGGGAAATGAGGCATTTTCAGTGCTTGGCAAACTGTGAAGGTCTGCGTAAACCTCAGCAAATAACAGCAACTCTTGTGAGCTCCTTCGCGATGTCTTTAGTTATTGGCATTCCTTCCAGCTTGAAATTACTTTGCATTAGGGGCACCCAGCCCCCAACAAGCAAACCCTTATTCGGCGCTTTCTGTGCCAGGAGGGGACGGGCAGTGAAAGGTCCTCAGGGAGTCCCGGTGTCCCGGCGAGGATCGTCCCAACAACTCCGAGTGAGCAAGATGATTCCGATTAAAGGGGAGATGTGGCAGAAAGGAGCACTCCAATTAGTGAGGTCTCCTTGCACAAGGTACAGCTGAGGCTCAGGGATGGGGGAAGCAGGGGCAGGGATAGAAGGCTGGCTCTGGGGACCGGGACTCGAGTCACACAGGTTGCATGTTCCAGTCACTGAGGCCCTTAGTCATTAAAGAGGCAGCTCCGCAGGAGTGAGGACAAGCAGCCCTGGAGCCCCTGGCCCTGAAACAGACAGATACAACTTCAGGGATCTACTTCTATGGGGGTGTGCCCTCCACTGCTGCAGATTGCAGCTTCTTTGTGGCTTTGATTTCTCATAGAATTCTACTTTATAGACATTTTTCTTATTATTTTTTCCCTTGAGGCAATTGGGGCTAAGTAACTTGCCCAGGGCCACACACTAGGAAGTGTTCAGTGTCTGAGGTCAAATTTGAACTCAGGTCCTCCTGACATTATGGCTGGTGCTCTATCCACTGTGCCACCTAGCTGCTCCTTTATAAACATTTTTAATATGAAAACTCCATTCTCAGATGGCTAACCTGGTGCTAAAACACTTTATCCAGATATAACTTCTAAAACTAAGTTTACCCAGACATGTGGTCAGTCATCTGGACCTGGCCGGCCACAGCTCATCCTTCAAGGGCTCAGGGTCACCCATAGGCCACAATGAGGCATTGGAGGTCCATGTCCATGGACACACACACACACACACACACACACACACACACGATTAAAAAATAAAAAATAACAGGTCATTAAAATGACCGATTGGCAGTGACGTTGCTGGAACATAACATTTTATATAATTTAATTTTCAAATACGGTTACTCTCCCCCATCCAACCCCCCCTACAGTAATTCAGGGCAGATGAATCCACATCAGGGCCAGCCTATTGTATCTGGGTTTGGCTGAGGCCTTTTATCCTAATATTACATTAGAGATGCTCTTCTTTGGATTAATTTCTTGGGAAACCTATTAAAAAGGCACGAACATCATGGAAATGCTTTTGTGTCCACAAATGGCCCGCTCTGCCTGGGGCCAGCTGCTGTTTGATCAGGTTAAATTTCTGAAAGCCTTCTTTTAAATGGGCTGGGCCGACTCCCTCCGCTAGCTGCCGGCTTCATCACTGACGTCCAGAAACCTCTCGGTGCTTTTTCCTAAAGGGAACTTGTGACCTCTGGTGTTGTGCAAGAATTCGCAAAGGCCACTTCTGACCAAGGCTTGAGATGCATTTCCTTGTTGCCTAGAACTCCCCCAGAAACACAATTAAATTATTGTCTTCTACATGGTATCCCTCCATCGGAAATTATTTCATAATTTAAATCAATATTTCAACCTAATAGGGATGGTGACTGAGAGGGAGGCCTGGAAGTATGGCAGTGCTTTAAACAGTGTCTTTATTTCATATGTGTTGAGTATTTTCCTATCTCTGTCCGTCTGTTGGTCTGCCATTCCCCCTTCCCCATGGACCGTCAGGTTTTTGAGGGCAGGAAGGTTTCATTCCCAGCTCCAGGGCCGGATCCACCATAGACACGCACGATAAATGCTTCCCGATTGAGTGATTCCTTCCCTGAGATCTTCCCCATCAATCCAGACATACAAGCCTAAGCCTCCAAGCAGAAGACTACTCTATGACCCCTTCCTGGTGGCTCAGCCAGCTGGACCTGAGTTCTGCTAGGTCCTGCCAGGCTGGAAGAGATTTATTTGAGCCATGGATCTCTCTTGTCCCAGAACTGACCTATCTAAGCACAGAGAGCCTTCTCAGAGGAAGAAGTGCCCCGTGGGATTCTGGGAGAGGGTCCCGGGCCTGCCCTGCTCAGTATTACAATCATGATATGCACACAGTTCACAGAAGGGCTTTTCTTCAAGTCATAGAATTCCCTTGCTTTCTTCATGCCCAGGTTTTTCAAGTGAAAGGAATTGGGATTAGATCTAAGCTTATATTTGGGATTTGTCCTCCCCAATAGCTAGCTCAGAGCCTGTGTGGAAAGCAGTTGGTGCTTAATAAATGCTCGTGGAATTGAGCCCAGGTCCAGAGGCCAGGCCCATTTCTCTGGCTAAGTGAAGTTCCACTGGGTGCTGGCCACCTCTTCCCTTTGGCTCTCCTCCTGTTGTAGCCTGCCTGCCTCCCCTGCTTTCCCTAGCAACCAGAGGCTCTCGACCCGCTGGACAGCCAGCCCCTGCCAGAAGTCGGCAGCTCGTCCCGAGTTTCACTTTTTAAGTGTGATTCCTGCAGAGGCTCCTGTTGGGGCAGAAGGAGCAGATCATAGTGGGCTCCTGCCTCCGGGTGCCTTACAGGGCAGTGGCCAGTGTGAGCCGTGGCTAACTTCTGTACCAGTAATGGCACACGCGGGGATGGTTTGCTGGGTCCTCGCCCTGCACTCAGAACCTCCTGTTCCACCCCAAGCCCATCCTAAGCTGATGAACCAAGGGCAGAAGTTTGAATTCTTAATAACTGATGGAGAGCATTTCCTCCTGTCCCCGGGTGCCCAGAGCTGGCCATTATGAGAGTGTAGGGGGATTGTGTGGATCCTCGAAAGGATCCACTTACTCTAGAGATGCATGGAGGGGATCTACCCACTCTGTGGATGCAGGAAGGGGTTCCACCTGCTCTGTGATTGCCTAGGAGAGATTCACCCATTCTAGGGGCACCGGGGGAATCCATTCACTTAGCAGATCCATCTACTTTATGGATACATAGCAGATATTCATATATTCTAGGGACATGGGGGATCCATTTACTCTATGGATATATAGATGGTGTTCACCCACTTTAGAGACATGGGGAAATCCACCCACTCTACAGATGGGGATCCACCTACTCTATGATTGCATAGGGGGGATTCACCCCCTTTAGGAACATGGGAAGATCCACCCACTTTACAGCTAGGGATCCACCTACTCTATGATTGTATTGGGGGCATTTATCCCCTTTAGGGACATGGGGGAGTCCATTCACTCAGCAGATGGGGGGATCCATCTACCCTATGGATATATAGAGGGTATTCACCCTTTAGAGACACGGGAAGATCCACCCACTCTACAGAAGTGGGGATCCATCTACTCTGTTCTCTGTGATTGCATAGGGGTGATTCTCCCCTTCCAGAGCTGCATGAGGGATAGGATCCATTTGCTCCAGGAATACACTTGCTTATCCACACGGTTCTGATTCTTACCATTTCATTCCAAACAAATGTTTAGAGATGTCCCCGGCTTTACACACACACACAGAGTCTCTCACATCTATAACGTATCTAGTCTTTATATATAAAGAAGAGGAAAAGTCCCTTGAGACCAAAGGCCTCTGAAGAAGTGATCTTGCCCCATCCGCCATTTTGTGGATGAGGAGCCTGAGGTCCAGACAAGTTTAATGGGTTTCCCCGTGATCCCGGGGCTCTCTGACTTCCGGGCCAGTGTCGTGTAGATCCCCTCCCCACCCACATGGTGCTTTGTGCACCGAGAATAGCAGCAAAGAGCTCTGGCTCTGGAGTCTGGGAATCCAGATTCAAATTCTGCCCTTGAGGTAACCTTGAGCTAACCTCCAGGGTCCTTTGTCTTCCCATGCATGAAATTGAGGGGAGCGGGCTGAACTAGATGGCTCCTGAGGTCCCCAAGTCTCAGCTTGCTCATGTATGAAACAGACATGATAATATTTTAAGTGTTCACAGTGTTGTCATAGAGATGGAGTGAACTAATATCTGCCTTCATACACTCTGTAAATGTCAGTTATTTTCTTTGTGAATGAGGAATATGGCTTCTAGCTTTATTCAGATAAAAATTACGACATAAAAAGATAACATGTCACTGCTCGAGAAAAATGCAAACATTTTTACCACGAAGTGTCGAAGAATTGAGATAGCTTCTTGTTCCCTGGCCCACAGAGGGGCAGGACCTGACTGGGGTCTCGGGGCTAAGGGGACCCCAGTAAAATGCTGGGTGCAGAGGGCAAAAGCGCCAAGGTGGGAGGGCCCCCCACTTCCTTGGCACTGCTCAGTCTTCGCAGGGCCCACACCTGATTTTTAATTTCAACCAAAATCCCGGTAACAAAAGGCGGCCCAATCACAAAGAACAAGGAAACGCTATGGAAAGGATATTTACAATATGTGAGGACTTTTGAGTTACAGAACTGTGACGATCCTTTCTATGGGAGGGGTGCAGACGGCCAGTCCTCCTTCTTCCTGACTTGGGAGACCTGCTCTCGGGATGAATCTGGGGCTCAAGAGTCGGGGCGTTCTGTCTCCTGACCAGGGGAAAAGGCCGAATTCTTTGTACGGGAGCCCACACCAGTAAATCCCCAACGCCTTTCTGTTGTATATATATATATATATATATATATATATATATATGTATATATATGTGTGTGTGTGTGTATATGCAAGAGACTATATGTATGAGACTATGTGTGAAATTATATATATATATATATATATATATATATATATATACATATGAGACTATGTAAGAAACTATATATATATATATTACATATATATAGTGAGACTATACATATTATGTATTTATAAGACTATATAATATATATTATACATATGAGAGACCATAAATGTGTGTGAGACTAGTATATATGTGACAGACTACATATAACCAAGTAGATTATATATTTGTGAGCAACTGTATATGTGAGAAACTATATATATATAACATATTTGTGAAAGACTATACATATTGTGGATTTGTAAAGGACTGTAATATATATTATATGCTAGAATATATATATATATAATATATATGAGAGACTATATATTATATATGTGTGAGACTGAATATATACAATATCTGAGAAACTATATATAATAAACACATATATGCAAGAGACTGTATAGTATATATCTGTGAGAGACTATATATGTGTGTATGTGTGAGATTATATATATATATATATATATATATATGTGACAGACTACATATAACCAAACAACAGGTCATCTCTATATTCTTGATGTGATGGCAGTGTAAGATTAATAAAGGCATGATACCATTGATGACTTGGAGTCAAGAGGTTGTTCAGACATTTTTCAGTCGTGTCCATCTCTTCAGGACCACATTTGGGGTTTTCTGGGTAGATGTAGTATGCCATTTCCTTCTCCAGTTCATTTTACAGATGAGGAAACTGAGGCAAACAGCGTGAAGTGACTTGTCCAACGTCACACAGCTCTCTCTAGTTGACTTTCCCCTCCATCTTTAAATTGCAGTGAAGGTGGTGAGCTGCATTGGGAGAAGGGGCTCCCTCACTGGGAGTTTCCTGTCTGAGTTCACCTCTGGCCTCAGATGGTGGTGATGATGATGATGGTGGAAATGGTGATGATAGTGATGATGATGATGGTGGTAGTGATGATGATGATGGTGATGATAGTGATGATGATGATGGTAGTAATGGTGATGATAGTGATGATGATGGTAGTAATGGTGATGGTAGTAATGATGATGATGGTAGTAATGGTGATGATAGTGATGATGATGGTGACGATGATGGTGGTGGTGGTAGTGATGATAGTGATGATAGGAGCAACAATTGGGAAATCGGGGGAAGAATACTTGGGCTTGCAGGCGCAGGCCTTTTTGAGTGGATCCTAACATTTTACTCTCAGGAAAAATGTTCTGGCTGGCGTGGATCCCCAGAGCTGCCTGAAATGGTTTTTTCTTGCCCCTCACTCCCAAATCTTTTTCTATACAGAAGGAAAAAAGCCTCTCAGTTTTTCTAATTTTCCTCTTTCCTTTTCCCTGCAACCCTTCCCTCCCCCTTTGCTTTTTCCTATTCCTTTTTCTTTGGCCCAGGCTGTTTTATCCCTTTGCCTTCAGAATTTCACAAACACTTGGGAAAACAGACTGAAATGTTTGTCTAGACCTTTGACTTACGTGGTCCTGGAACTGAAGGCTGGAAGGAATAGTGGAGTTCATCTAGTCTCACCCTTTCCTTTGGTAGTCAAAGAAAGGGAGGATCTGAGAGGGTGAGGGATGGAAGCCCATGGGAGACCTAGAATTGGGAACTCAGAAGCCAGAGCTGTGATGTCCACCTGAGGGAGGCAGGAAAGAGCCGTTTTCCCCACATGTCACTCCCCACAAGGGGACTTTGGAAAGAGGACTTTTGGTTCACATTCCCCTATGTCCACCACTAATTACTTCTGATCTTTTAGGTTCCTTTTTTCTTTTCTCTAATAATTCAGGAATATGTTGAGACATGAGAATTCTAGGATGGTTTATAACCTTCCTTTCCCCTCTTCCACATTGTTAGTATCACCAATAAATGCCATCGTCTTTCATTACTAGTGCTGCCTCCAGCCATAGGCTCAGAAAGGTCAATTTTAATTAAAAAACTCAAGAAAAATACATTTCCTAGTTTATTCATAGGGGAAGTAGGTCCTTAGCATTCTTGAGCACGACCACCATTATCTTGCTGAACTTTAAGAGGGCTGTGATGGGAACCTGGATTTCTTTTGTCTCCTTCCCAGTGCCTGCTCCGGGTCTGCCTAGGTATTTCGTAGAGATTTGTTGAAGGAATAACTAAATGAGTGAATGAATGAGTAAATAAGTGAAAGAAAGAATAAATGAGTGGATACCCATCAAACTCCCAAAGGAATATTTAATAAAGCTACAAATAATAATAAAATTTATATGGAAGAATACAAGGCTAAGAATTTCAAGTCCATAGTGAAAAAAAAGTCAGAAAGAAGGGGATCCATCCATACCAGTTCTCAAACTATTCTGTTCTTATTCAGCTGTTTTTTTCAGTCATGTTCGACTCTTTGTGAGCCCTTTGGGGACTTTCTTGGCAAAGATCCTTCTCCAGCTTATGTTACAGATGAGGAAACTGAGACAAACAGGATTAAGTGACTTGTCCAGGGTCCTAAGTGTCAAAAGTAGGATTTGAACTGGTCATCTGGTCTCTAAGTTTGACATTTTCTACCATTAGTGATTTGATCACAGGATTTACTACCCATTCACTTAACAATCATTTATTAAAGGCTTGCATTGCGCTATCTGTTATCTTTTCCCTCCTTTTTGATTTCCTTGGGTTGCAGACCCAGTAATGGCACTGCTGCGGGCCAAAAGGTGGTGGATGGGAAATATAAAGTGCCATAGATGTTGTTGGGGTCCTTATAACCTGAGAACTCTTTCTTGAGGGGCTATTAAAAGATTCTCGGGTGAGATTAATTCCCTGGAAGGATAAAGTATGGCCAATTTGTACCCCACTAACCAGCAGAATTAGGTCTTAATGAAATTAAGGTTTTTCTTTCCTTCCGAACGACACTTTCAATCTGCCCCATCTTGATTCTCTGCTGATTTTCCCCCTCAATGTATTCATGTCTCCTGTTTGAGGACTTTCTGAAAGGCTAACTTGAATAACGTCAGTCCTGCCATTTCCACGGGGCTTGGAATAGATTCCAAAAATGCCAGAGCAAATTACATGCAAAAAACTCCAGCTAATTAATGTTTCAGAATAAATTAACGTTTCGGGTCTGACTTGAAGTGACAAGAATGGGGAATTTCAGCAGCCGCCGCCGCCGCCTCCTTCTCACGTCGCAGGGTGGGGGTGATTTACGCCTTCTCGGTTTGTCAAGATACTTGTTTCCTAGGGAAGAAAAATGTAAAAGAAGAAAGGAAAACAGATGTGTTAGGAAGCCTGTCCTGTTGTCCTTGGATCGTGGGGAAAAGGGAAGGGTGGGGAGCAAGTTGGGGCCTTTTGGATGTTGTTCTGTCTCTGCCCTGAGTGCTGGCTTGCCCCAGGGGTCTCTCCTGGGGAGAATTCCTCTGTCCAAAGCAAGTTGGAGCTATCCCCTCCCCGTGCCCCTTGCCCTCTGTCCAGAGGCCCTTCCTACTTGTCTACCTCTCCCTGTTATCAGCGCCACCTTCTGTGCACTGCCCCCGATTTCTGCTCACAGACACTCCAGCTCCCCACTCTGGCTCTGGAAGTTCTCCCTGGGTGTCCCCCCAAGTCTCCCCCTCTCATCTCTGCCTCCGGGTACCCCTCAAGTCTCTGCTGAAATCCCAGTTTCTGCTGGAAGCCTGTCCCGGTGCCTCTCAGTGCTGGTGCCGTCCCTCCCGTAATTATCTCTGATTTATCCCATGCAGTACTCTTAAACATTATTTTCCTTTGGATTCCCCCAGTAGACGGTGAGTCCTTGAGGTACTTAGCACAGGGCCTGGCATATAGTAGGGGCCAAATAAATGTTGATTGTCTGAATGGCACAGACTGGCCCCTTTGGGGAAAGTGACTCACGACCCTACATTATTGATAACCAAGGGCTATTGACAATCTGGCTTGGCGATAAGAAAGGGAATACCCAGCATCCCAGACTCTGCAGCTTTCCTGCCATGTATAATGAATTCTGGAGGCAGGCTCCAGTCTCGAGAAGCAGGTGGGTTCTTCTCAAAGAAAGGCCTCGTTTCTTGAGCCTCCATGGGCCCAAGCCTCCTTCAGAGGCTTCCTGCAGGCCGGTCCTCTTGAAATCCAGCTGAAGAAAACCCCTGGCTAGCTTCCTCCTCTGCCCTGTAATGGAGCCTTTCCTTGCCCGTGGCAAGGACGCGTGAGGTGTTTTCACTGATGCTGGAGCTTGTGGAGGGAGGAACCATTCCCCGAGCTGTGGCTGCTGGCGCTGGGCTGGATCACCCCAAAAGTCCCTCCATGCACCTCTGTGGCTTCTTCTGGAGACTCCTGTCTCACTTTGGCGCAGAAACTCCAAAGGAGAGGTCTTCCTTTTCTCCTCAGTAATAATAATATTTATCTAGCATCTGCTATGTGTCAGGCACTGTGCACTGTGATCTCATTCTACTCTCATAATAATCCTGGAAGGTGAATGCCCTTATTATCTCCATTTTACATATGAGAAAGTTGAGGCAGATGGTGGTTAAATATTTGCCCAGGGTTGTACAGCTACCAAATGTCAGAGGCCAGATTTGAACTCAGATCTTCAGGCTTCCAGACCTGGTGCCGTCTCCTCTGGACCACCTGGTCTTCCATACAAAGAGTGCATGGACGTTATCGGGGATCTGTCTCACCAGTGATTTTGAGCTCATGGGCACGGGATGCAGTCACTCGGACCCCTCCCACCAGAGTGCTTGGAGGACTGGGGGACCCCCCCCGAGTGTCCACAGGAAGCTGGGGCTTTGTGGGAAGCAGATTCAGACTTGTCTTGTTTCCCAGAACGCAGATCTCCACCCAAACCTCTCGTCCAGGGCTAGAATTCCTGTCTCCTCTCCCTGTTTGGGTTGGACCTCCTCATGAGAGCCTCTGATCCTGGCTCCTGGGACTCCATGGCCGCCCCTCGAGGGGTTCCAGGCCCGGCATCCTGCACAGGCGGATCCAAACTGGGGAAACTGAGGTTGTGTCTAATAAATTAGGTCAGGTGATTGATGGAGAGAGCTTGAAGACAGCAGCACCCCCTAACTTCTGGGGCCCTGCAGCCAGGTCAGCTTGCCCTGACCTGGGGATTAGACGGTCTTAGTGGAACCTGACCTCCGTGCTGAGAGCCAGACTGTGTCCCCAAGGAGACCCCAGGCCGACCACCGGGAGCAGAGCCAGCAGGCGCAGGGGCCGGGCTGGGAGCAAGAGGCCCAGGTGGAAGCCCTGGCTCGGGTAATTATGGAAGAGAGGCTACTTTAGGGAAAGAACTGGGGGGAACCATATCATAACTAGGTACCAAGCACCATACTGAGATCTTTCTAGCCATAGCTTCTCAGAGCCTCAGTTTCCTCATCTGTAAAGAGGGTGTAATCGTACTTAGAATTTCATCAATTTAGTGTTGAAAGACATTTGAACAGAGCTCTCTCCCCAAATTCACCAGAAGATGGATTTAAGAAGCTCAATTCTTCTCATTTTACAGATGTGGAAACTGAGGCCCATTGAGGTGAGTGTCAGCTAGGCAGTAAGTGGTACTTGCTGGCACTTAGCTTAGGCCCTGCCCCTCTCTAATATCAAAGCGCGCCGCCTCTTAGGAGGGGCAGGGACTGAGCAGCCAGGATGGCTCAGTCTTCCTGTCATGGGGGAGCACGGATGGAACTGGCGGTTCTTGGCCCAGAAGAGCCCAAGGTTGGCGGGCTGGCTGCATTCGAGTGTTTGGAAGGATGTCCGGGGGAACAGGGATGTTGGCCCCCAAGCCCAGGGAAGGAGGCATGGACTCCCTGGCCAGGCGTTAGCCGGGGGGACCAGGACGGAGGCTCTGCACGGTCTCGCCTCCTGACAGAGGCCCTGTGCGTTCTCGGCCTGTGCGTGTTCTCCCCCTGGGCGCTGCCTCGCCTCCGTGAATCGCGGCTGACACTGAGAAGAGTCTGTTGTGCGCATGTTTCCCCAGAACCCGCCATCTCCTCCCAATGGAAAGTGCTCGGGCCCGGCCAGCTCTTCGGGGAGCGTTTATGATGTTTCTCTTGGCAGGGCCGCAGTGGAAAGTGGGCTGCCCGGCCCTGCCTGGCCGCCCCCCTTACTGCCCCCAGAAAAGAGATGATTGAAACAAGGAGCGAAAGCTCCCTGGGAGCCTGTGGCCGAAGGTCTGGATATGACATTAAATAGTCGGATGGGCCGTCACCCACAGCCCAGGCCCTGCCTGACAAAGGCCTGGGAGCCGTAGGGGCCATCTTGTGCCCTACTCCCCATACAGGGAACCCCTGTCTGATGCGCGAGAAGAGCTCCTTTGTGGGCATCCCCATGCCCCTCAGGGCTGACTCCGGCTTTGGCACCCTGGCCCTCCCAGCAAGCCTGGAGTGCCCTGGATCTTGTGCTTGAGGGCCTGCTGGCCCCTCAGATTTTCCACAGAGCCAGTCAGTGGGACCAGACAGGCAGCAGCCTTCCAGGCCTCCCAAATGGGGAGGAGACTGGCTGCCCAGACTCCTGGCCCAAGACTCAAGGCTGTGACTCTCGCCCTCCTGGGTCTGGGTGCCCGTCCTTCCTGCCTATAATCGCCCGGGCCCCCTAATAGGCCCCAGACCAAAGGGCAGATGGACCTGAGCCCCTTGTTCTTGCTTTGTTTCTTGCCAACGCGTCACCTTCTCTCTCTTCACAATGTCCTTCGCTTTGTCTCCCATGCCTGCCATGTTCCCATTAATGAGCGTCCGGTGTCCATCTTGTCTTCCATTTCTGGCAGCTCCTCTGAGCAGTGAGAGAGCCCGAATCCCGCAAGCTTTGCCCCACGCTCACCCCAAGGGGAGATGCCCCTTCAGGGGGAGGTGCCAGTGGGACAGGACAGGTGAGATCACAGCTGCCATCTTAGGGTCCAGAGAGGGAGCCATGTCTTCTGAGCAAGGAGGTGATAAGATCTCACACTTGTGGAATGCCGCTTTCTGGGCACTGAGAAGCATCCAGACAATGTGGGAGGGTCAAGGCCAAGGGCCTGGAGGGTGATGGAGGGCGCCACAGGGAATGCCCGGAAGAGAAGGCTCAGCAGGGCCTGAAAGCTGCCTCCTGGGACTGAGGACTGGACCATTGGCAGAACAATTTGTAAGGGCGAGGTTCGGGTGATAGAGGGAAGGGGTTTCCCGCCCTCAAGGGTGCCCAGGAGGGGAAGGTCCCTGGCATTCCTCTGGCACAAGTGCTGGACACATGCAGGTACCCAACCAGGGAGCGCTAGAAGACCTTAGGGCGCAAGGTGCTGCACTGCCCAGGCAGCCCAGCCTACTCGGGGGCTAGATGGCCACCTGGAGGTCCAGCCGAGTCTGCCCCAGATACATGGGGCACATGATCTCTGAGGGTCTCCCCACGCGGAGCTTCCTCTGGGAGGAGAGATAGATAGGATGGATGGACAGATAAATAGATGAGTGGATGGATGGATGGATGGATGGATGGATGGATGGATGCACAGATAGATGAATAAATGAATAGACAGATCAACAGACAAACATTGGATAGATAGATGGATGATGGATAGATATATAGATAGGTAGATGGATGGGTGCATGGATGGATGATAGATAGATGGATGGATAGATGGATGGATAGCTATAGAAAGACAGATGGACAGACAGACAGATAGTTTGGATAGATGGATGGATAAATAGATAAATGGATGGATAGATGGATAGATAGATGATAGATGGATTGATGAATGGATAGATGAATGGATGATAGATGGATTGATGAATGGATAAATAGATGGATAGATAGGTGAATGGATAGGATAGATAGCTATAGATAGACAGACAGATGGACAGACAAACAGACTGATAGTTTGGATAGATGGATGGATGGGTGGATAGGTGGATGGATAGATAAATTGATGGATGCATAGATAGATAGCTATAGATAGACAGATGGACAGACAACCAGACTGATAGGATGGATGGATGGATGGATAAATGAGTGGATGGGTAGATAAATAAATGGGTGGATGGGTAGATGGATAGATGATGGATAGATGGATAGGTAGATAGGTAGTTAAATGGATGGATAGATGGATGGATGAATGGATAAATGATAGACATACAAATAGATGGATAGATCATTAAATAGATGAATAGACATACAGGTAAGTAAAGTGGAAAAAGAAATGGTAAATCCCTCTACTATCTTTACAAGAAAACCTCAAATGAGGTCATTGAGTCAGATATGACTGAACAACAAACAAAAAATATTCAGTTATAAAGATATTTTTACACATTATATTTATAATATGTATATATAGTAATATTTGTATATATCACACATGCATGTATTTATGTATATATAAGATAATGCTATTATGTTACATAATTATTATATGATTGTAATACATAAAATCTAGAGGTTGCTTGTTTTTGAAGTCCCCGCCACAAACCTGCAGGAGAGACCTGAGAACTGAGGAGCACTGGGTAGCATTAGAGGGCTCTGTGCCAGGCCTCTGGTTCCTCTGCCTCTCTTTCACACGTTCATGGCCTGAGGTCCTCGGGGCTGTGTCTCTGCTGGGTTTCTCCTCTGAGGACTCTGGGCAGACCTTCCTGTTTTGCTGCTGCAGCATCTAGTTCTGGATCTGGTTTTGGATCTGGTCCCTGACAAGTCTGTGGTCCTCTGAGAGCCTCCTGGCCTCCCTTGGAGCCTTGCTTTAGCTCCCCAGGGCAGAGCCCCAGAAGAAGGCCAAAACTAACCATATCTGTATTATCCAGGTTCCATTACTTAATGAGCATTTATTAAGCACCTGCTGAATACTAGGAACCCCTGTGCACAAAATACAAAACCCAAATTGAATCAGTCCCTGCCCTCAAAGAGCTCATTGTCCACTGGGGAGAAGGGGCTGCCCTGCGTGTGATGTTTATACAAAATGTGACAAGGGTTTGGGGGGGGGGTTTGGAGGGGGCATTTTTCACTGAGCTTTGAAAGAAGCTTGGATTCCTAGAGGTAGAGTGAGAGAGGAGGAGGCAGCCCGGACACTCCCAAGACCCAGGCCCTCCACCCAGCCCCAGGGGGCTCCCACGCTCTGCTCTCAGACTCCCACTAGTCCCGAGCTGTGGGCGTCAGTTCGGAGCCCAGAGGGCAGGCTCCACATAGTCGTCTTTGGCATCCCCGGGCCTTGGCATGTCTCCTGGCACATCCGCAAACACGTAATGAACGTTTCTGACCTGTAGATGCCTCCGTCGTCCATCTGCTGTTGGACTGGCTTTTGGGGAGCCCCTAGATGGGCAGCTAACCGAACCCCCTCGCACAAAAGGCCACGGACCCCCATTATAAATTAAGCATAGCAAGAGAAGTGACATCCCCAGGCCCACAGGGCCCGAAGGCCCGTGGTACCCCAAGGCCTGCAGTACCCCAAAGCCTATGCTACCCCCAGGCCCGTGGTACCCCAAGGCCCCGAACAGACGAGGCAATGGCAGCGGAGAGCACTGGGCCCAGAGAGGGGCTAGGACCTTGGGGCAACATATGGGCCCTTGACCAGAAGTGGCCGCTCGGGATCCAGTGACTGGTTCAGAGTGGAGCCCCCCGAGCTGAGAGTGCAGCAATAATAATGACAGGGGACGTTTTTATGGCGCTTTAAAGTCTGCACCATTCCTCCCAGGACAAATTGGAGGCCAGTTGTGAGCGGCCGGGGCGCCGGGCTGCCATGACGCACAATGGCCACGAGATGGCAGCCTGGCACCAGCGCTGGCCAGGAGGAAGCCGGATTTTCCTTCTGACCGGCCCTAAAGCTCGGCCATCAAAGCTCTCTTTGGCCCCTGATTCTCTTCTGTCCCGGCCGGGGAAAGGCTAATTTTTTTCCTCCTTTGTGCTCGTCTACACGTGTGACCCTGGCTGGGCCAATTCACTTGGCTGGACCTCAGTTTCCTTTTCTGTAAAATGGGCCTCCCAGGTCCCTTATAGCTCTTAAATGTGCCTCTATAATCATTTCCTTTAAGGGTTTGAAGAGCTCTCACATGAGAAAAGAAATTAACCTTATTTATAGTGGATAGCGAGCCAGTCCGGGATTGAGGAAGATCTTGGGTTCGAGCCCCGATTCTCCTAATGCTCTGTGACCTTGTGCAAGTCCTCTTGGGCCCCTAAGAAATCCTGGAGGACTTTAAGCTTCAGAACAGTTGGAGATAGGATGATTTGGGGGTTTCCTGCCCATACACTGATGGAATCAAAGGGTTGGCTAAAAAAAAAATCTAAAGTAATAGTGAGGGGGTGGCCCGGAAGAAGCTGAGGGGAAGGCAATGGACCATCTTCAACCAGCATCCTCCTGGAAGGTCTCAATACCGAGGGGGATCCTCTGGGGATAGAAATGGTGCAGAAGCCAAAGCAGGAGAGCTTTAGATTAGCCTCCAGGAAGGCTCTGGGCTCTTGTTCATGGCGTCAAAGACTGTAGCGGGGCTTTCCGATACTGGCTGACACCGGCTGAGTGGGGCGGCAGCTGTGACTGCCTTGTTTTAGGGCATATCAGATTTGCGTACGTGTGTGTGTTTTCCGGAGGCAATTGGGGTAAAGTGACTTACCCAGGGTCACAGCTAGGAAAGCTATTAAGTATCTAAGGCCAGATTTGAACTCGGGTCCTCCTGATTTCAGGGCCCCAAGCCACCCAACCGCCCCAAGATTTTTGTGTTCTGAGCCGTTTTACAGTAAGTGGAACCCTCCGTTCCACTAAGCCGTTCGTGGTTATCATCTGGGAGTAACCCTTGGATCAGACGTTCTGAGATCTTAAGTCACCGATAAGCCGGCTGTGGATTCATTCGGCCGTAGTTGCCGATGGCCCAGTGGGTGCTGGGTACTCTGGCTGACGTAGAGAAGGGTAAGAGGTAGTCCCTGTACTTAAAGACCTTTCAGTCTGGTCGGAGACATAAGAGGGGAGGTTGATGTGAATGCAAAGTACGACATAACGGCATCATGACATGGATAAAACAGGCCTGTGTGCTTATAGGAACGGGGCAGGGAGAACTAACCAATGGGGGTCGGCTGGGGCAGACAAACGGGTCCGTTTGCTTGGGGCTGGGTGGGGGACCCACTTCCTAAGGAGGTGAGAGCCAGAGCGCCAGCCTGCGTCTCCCGTTCTGTATCAAGGGAATGGTCCAGATGGAGGCCCCAGGCAGAGCCAGAAGGGTCTGGCCGGTTGGATCCAGCTCCTTCCACTGTGGGTCGTGACCTCCTCATCCCACCTGCTTTGTGAGCTCTCCCCTGAGAGCGAGGTGCAATTCCTGGCTGTAGAGACATGAGGGGGGTTTGATAGGAGAGCCTGCTGGGCAGGCTCCCCACGTCCTGCCCTTGGCCACGCCCCCCCCAGGGACCGAGCCTCCAAGAGCCCGCTGGGGCAGAAGCTCCCACCTTGTTCGGCTCAAGAGCCGCCCATTTCTCAAACCTCTGGTTGCCAAAAAGATGACTTCTGGCAGGACTGAGCAAGGGCTGAGAACCAGAGTGGAAATAGAAAATCGGGCCCCTGGCCCTCGAAGGGGGACGGGTCACTGGTGGGCATCCAGACGGGGCAAGGGCGCTGGAGCTCCTCCCCCAGTGCAGGAGCCCCGTGGGTGCCCCTCCTTTTCTCTCTGCAGACACTCAGTGAGGAGGAAGGCAGGCCTCCCTGTGGGGGCTCGGGGGCCCTCTGCTGGAGGCCTTAAGAACTGGCGTTACAAACCCTGCAACTCTTACAGCCAAGGCTCGAGTTCCCTTAACAAGCCGGCCTGGACTTGTTTTGGGGCCTTGGTCTGAGGCCTTACCCAGAAAAGGGGGGCTCCCCTTCTCTCAGCATTTCCGAGGCCCCTCTGCCCCGGATGGCCGGATCCCCCGAGCTTGCTGGGGGTATTTCCCGAACCCACGTCGTTTATCCCGTGAGGCAGCGGGGGAAAGGGGTCCGAGCTCTGGATTAGGGGCCGGCACAGCCCGGTTCCAGGCTCCCCTCCAGCCCCACTGTGGGCGCCTGCCACTCGCCAAGCATTGATCACACACCTGCTCTGGGCCAGGCCAGTCGGCACTGAGGACACACAAGGGGGCTCCGTATTTCCCTCCATCCCCCATCAGGGTCTTGTGCTGCTGAGCTGCAAGAAGCCGCTGCACAAAGCCCCGGGAGCTGATCGGGGAGTTACTGCGAGGCCGAGTAACAGGGCTGAGCCTGACTACAGGGAAGGCACGTGATTTCAGATAAAATAATGTCCCTGACCACAATTTAATGGAGGAAGCAACAGGAAAATGGACAAATAGAAAATATTTAAAGACACAAGTCATCAAACCCGGGTCTGGGAAATAGGAGGATTTATTATTTTTGTTTGTTTTGTTTCCCCTGAGGCAATTGGGACAAAGTGACTTGCCCGGGGTCACACAGCTAGGAAGTGTCTGAGGGCAGATCCACTGAGCCACCCTTCTGTCCCTAAGTGGGAGGGTTTAGAGATTCTAAATCTGTCCTCTGGGATAAGTGGGGGCCGGTGGGGAGAGCAGGGAGGGTAAGGGGAGGCCTGCTGGGGCGGGCACTTGAGCACC